>NC_056732.1:973283535-973316035 GCF_019279795.1 Protopterus annectens | reverse complement strand
ACTGGATGACCTTAGATGACACAAATTGCATCCTGTAGGTGGATGATCTGAAATCAGCATTAGATACTGCATTACTTCTCTAAGCAAATAAATTGCTCAGTTGCAATATAAACTTTATCTGTCCTGAACCAAGGTCTACATCAATCTGAATAATAAGTGCTCTGGGGAGCCACTGAGTTAATAGTGAACACATCAGTGAACAAATAAGTTAAACCAGCATTTCAAGATTGGAGTCCTGCATACCTTCCTATTTAGGATATCCAGGTATTCATAAATACACCTCAGACCTTTTAATTTGCAAATGCTTTCCCTCTAGACAAATCATCTAATCCCTCTAATCCCCACTCTCTCTTCACCAGTCAAGCACCTGTTTCTTCCACACATCATTTCCCTACTCTGTGTTACATCTCATCCATATTGTATATATTGTATATAGTTGATTTCTGTGCCCTTACCTTACCCCTTGTCTTCTACAGTTTGTACTCTATCCCTTCATTAATTCACTTTCTTTTTTTCCTCTTTCTGCCACAGTATTCTCACTTGTCTTGTGTAGTTTGTTATTATAATGGTTATTTATTAATTGTTGTCTTCATACAACATTTTGTTTGCATTCATAATACATTTTTTAACTTGCTTGTCTACTGTCATTTATATTTGTCTGGGCTGAGACTGAAATAGGTCCATTTAGATGAGTGCTGAACCTGTGTTACCAAACTGAATGCATAAATAAATAAATAAATAAATAAACAAATAACCCTGAGCTACTGTGGTTATGCTGTCCCAAATCTTGTAAATACAAAGCCAAGCTTTCCTAAAATTGTTTTGATTTCCCTCATTATTATGTGTAACTTTTGAGATGTACCTGAAAGTAAGTACAATTTGTAATTTGCTTTGCACAGATAAACCCTTTAAACCTCCCATAACAACCATGACTATCAGTTAACATATTGTCTATCATTAGACAACAGCAATTAGAAATTAATAATATTGTACCCCTTCATTTTGTTCCCTGCAAAACTAACACCACTCTCTGTACAAAAATATTTCATTAATGACTTATGTTCTTGGTGATCTAGATGCATTTCTTGTAACACTACAATCCACAGTTCAAACTTTTTCAACTACCCAATTATATTTTAAAAAGATGGATTAGTTTACAGACTCAATTTTCAAGTAAGAAAACGCATCCTGTATCTATCAGAAAATTCATCTTAAGCTGCCTTCCAATATTCTTTACCTGATTAAAAACCTTATCAATGGATTGTTCAGAAAACTTTGGCAAGAAATATCACAATAAATTTCAAACAGCTTGAATTGCATATAAAAAACCCAGATAATTGTTACTATCTTAAAGAAGAACTTAACATAAAGTCCATAACATAGTACATTCTAAAACCGACCTAAACAGAGCCCCAGATCAGGCATACTCTTACCCCCTTATGATAACTCACAAAAGAAAAAACTCTTGAGTGCTCCAGTTATTCTACTGGTTACGCCTTTGTCTGGAACAAGGAAGTATGATTGTGTAAATTCAAAGTATATGAATATCTGTTCAGGTTAATGTAATAAAAAGGGGAATATTGCTATGCAACAATTAATACCAATATCAAATAGCAATGTCCATTGCACGTATAATACAGTATTCCACAGTTCAAGCCAGCCTTGGTTAATAGGCGCACATATTCAATGGAGAAGGGCAAAATATTTCCCCAACAAAAAGAAAAAAACAATTAAATTATAGAATTATTAGTAATAAAAAATAAAAGTAATCCGTAGACTGATATCTCCTTTATCAAAATTTTGTTGTTTACACACTTAGCGCTTTCACCCAGCCAGTCTGTGGGTTTCATCAGAGTAAAAAACATTTAAAAACCTTGTTCAATTTTATATAATTCGAATCTCTTTTCAACCAATCACGTCTACTTTAATAAAATTCTTTTCCTATTACTTTAGTTATCTTAATTCATTAATTAAATTAAATTAGATTAGATTAAATTAGCAACACAACGCCTCACTTGTGATACAAACAAATAGAGTTTTTCAGAAACAAATGCTTATATAAAATAACACTTCTGTTTAGAAACTCCCTGCGTATGAATTTCATATACATCAAACCTAATTCATGAATATACCTGGTATATAAATAATAATATAAATATTAAATATTTAATAAATTAGAATAAATATATTTTGTGTATATTAAATGTATATTAATAGTGTTATCTAATGTAGTTACTATACATGTATTCTTAGTTTATATTTTATGTATTATTTATATATATGAAGAACTGTACAAGTTAGATACATGGTTGAATACATTTATTGTTAGAATGAGAAGTTTTTAGTATTATATATTTTAAACAGATATATTTTAAGTATTTTAATACATATTTTTGGAACATTGTATAATTTATTATTTATGATAATTTTTGATAAACGGAGATATCAGTCTACATATTACTTTTATTTTTTATTACTAGTCTTTCGTTGTGTTTCTAAATTTCGTTTTACAGTTCGTTTGCTAAGTATTCCGTTTTTCTGGTATACTGGTTAACATAGAGAGTCAATCACTATGGAACAACTTTTAAAACAGCAATTGCTAATCACGCGACGCCTACTAGCTACATTGCAGGAACAAAGAACTGGGATTACAGCTTGTAATGGGATTAATGATAATTTAGAAAATGAAAATGGTAATGTTTCACTGACAGAGACTGAGGAACAGTTGTTCACGATACACTCTACACCAGGTATGTCACGGAGTGTTCCGTCGGCTAGTGATGGTTCGAGGGATTTAATTGGAAGCCGAACATTACGCTCGAGGACAGGAACCCAAGGGCAGGAAGTTCCGCTTCCAAATTCCAGTACGAACGCTAGAGACGGTGTAAAAACTAGTGGCCAGAGGATTTGAGATATAAATGAAGTACTTTCAGCTCCAAAATTTGTTATTCCAACCCACAACAATGTGCGTGACATGGGGTGTGTAAATCAACAACTGCAGGACTTCGAAAAGACTTTGAGAAAGTTTAAGACACTTCAAATGGACAACGTTTATCTTGAGAGGTTGTTGGAGCTAAAACAGGTGCCCAAAGGACTTCGTATGTTTAAATTACCGTTTGGGTTTGAACATAACAGTGAGTTGTTAAATGAACTTATGGACATTTTTGACAATACAGGTATAGAATTGATGAGACTGATTATTAAGAATAGCAATTCAAAACTTGCCAGGTTGAACGAAGCATTGATTGCTTTAGATAACAGTATAAGAAATGATTTACTGTTTGAATATAACAAACATCGATTTGACAATGTTATTATGGACATGGATAGATTTGTTAATAAGGGATTGGATATAAAAAGCTGTAAATTACATAGAGACACTCGGGACTATATAAACAAAAAGGCTTATGCACATTTTAGGGAATACAAGCGTTATAAAACTATAACACATAATAACACAGGTACGAATGATCACATTACTGAAGGTGATGGCATGATACAGCAAACAGAGGATCAAAACAATATAAGGGGACAACACAATAAGGAAAATATAGACCAAGCTTTTTTAGAGGAACCATATGTAAGGAGGTCAGAGTGTATAAGGGATCGTTACCAGGGTCAACACCTACAACAGTACCAAAGGAGACACAGAACCAATTCACACTATTGAACGAACAGGTTGACACATCATTAGACAAAGTTGTTAGAACTTCTGAGAAGGAAATGAACACCATGTTTGATATTGATATAACACAGAGTGAGTATGTAGAGAGAGAGAAGGAACTATATGATAACAGTATGTATAATGATTCAATTTTTTCTAAATGTGTTGAAAATATTGGATTTCTGGATGTGATGGACAGCAGAGACATTAATCAAGAGTTTAGCTGTGCAATAACAAAAGAAGGTGGATTTACAGTATATAATTATACGGATATAAATCTTTGTCATAATTATGTGTCACTTTTTAAGAAAGGATTTAGTTACGTTCCCAATTTTAAACTTGATATTGGGAAAGTTATGGTTAATTTAAGACTGTATACAAGATTATTAAATCTAAAAATGTTCTTTTCAAAAAGTGTCAACAACAAAAATATTGAGGTGGATACAAAAAACATTACTTTAAAGAGAACAAGTACTTTTATTCCACCTCAAAATTCAGTGATTTACTTATTTGAGATGCTGTGTGATATGCAGATCAGGAGGGCGTTAAAGGGACGGTGTGAATATAAGGATAATTTAACAACAGCCGAAAGGTTTTGTTTAAAGGAATTGACAACATCTGATAAGTATAGAATTATGAAACCTGATAAAGGAGGTGGCGTAGTGGTGATGACAAAAGTGGATTATCAGAATAAAATGTCGGATATGTTAGGAGACAATGATATATATGAAAGAGTTTCAAGATATGAAATGGTAAAAGCATACACTAAGATTGATTGGCAACTGTATGAAAACTTGATTGAAGGTGTGATAAGCAAAGAAGAATATAACTATTTACTAGTGGAACATCCAATCACGCCTTCGATTTTTGGTATACCGAAAATCCACAAAAACACGAACAACCCCCCCCCCCCTTAGACCAATAGTTTCAGCAAAATGTTCTAAATTTGAAGCTATGGCACATTATATAGATGTGAATTGTAAAGAAGTTGTAAAGAAACTACCTCATATTCTAAGGGATTCCTGGCATTGCTTGGAAGTCGTAAAGGAACATTTGTTGAATATCAATAAGGACACCATTATGGTCACAATTGATATAGTCAATTTATTTTTAGTGATACCACACGATCTTGGCCTGAAAATGTTTTAGGCAAGTTTAGAGACCTACAGTGATTTACATACGGTCAAGCGAAGATTGTTAATAGAAATGATGGAAATGGTATTAGCCAACAACTATTTCCAATTAAAAGGTGAATTCTTTAGGCAACGCTCAGGTGTGGCCATGGGAGCAAAATGTGCACCTATTTAGGCTAACTTAGTTTTAGCAAATTGGGAGACACAGAAAATATTTAAAAGTAGCTTCTGGTCTAAAATTACACTATACCTTAGGTTTTTAGATGACATAATAATTTTTTGGAAGGGGAAGGAAGAAGAGGTTTTGGAATTTGTGGCATTTCTGGAGAACACCACGTCTTTCTTGAGATTTACGTTTAACATTCACAAAGACAGTTGTGAATATTTGGATATTCAGCTGCAGAGAAAAGAAGATAATATACAGTCAAACATATACAGGAAGAAAACATATTCTAACTCGTTTTTACATTTTAATAGTTGTCACCCGTATTTTCAAAAAAGGAACTTAGTGAAGGGACAAATGGTAAGACTCTCTAGGATCATAAGTAACGAGATGGTTTACAAAAATGAGATAGACAAACTGATTGATATGTTCTCAGACAGACGTTACCCAAAATTGCTATTAACTGAAATAAAAAATGAAGTTGAGGCTAAAAGGAAAGATAATTTTAAACCTATTTTGAGGTATGGAAGTTCAATAAAGATAAATGAAAGAACTAACAAAACAAGTAGAACAGGAGCATTAATATTACCATTTAATATTAACAGAAGTATAATTATTAATACGGTCAAAGAAACATGGGAAAAGGTATTTAACAATAAATTGGAGATCACGAACATTATAGGTAAAAGTCCCAGTACTGTATTCAGTAGGGGGAAAAATTTAACAGAATATTTTGAGAGCGATCGACAATATAAGAATTCAAAAATGAAAAAATGTGGTTTATGTAGAACCTGTAAATTTATAAATGATGGTCCATATGTAATGGTGCAAAATTTTAACAGATCTATAAGATGTCCAGGTCATGCTAATTGTAATACTAAGATGGTAGTATATTTAGCAACCTGCCTACTACGTAGGTAAAACAATAAGGAAACTAAAAGAGCGTATAATGGAACACAATAGAGACATTAAAAATAAAAAGGTAACAAGTTCCTTATACTTACATAGTACAACATGCCTGGATTTTAAAAGGTTTATATTTTTCATAATTTATAGGATTCCGGCGAATATTAACAAGGAAGGAGTTGTGAACAATTTATTGGAAACAAAGGAATGTTTATGGCAACTTAGGCTTAATGCCAGTAATATGCCTGGTATAAATGAACATATTTCCATTTCCAGTATTTTAAAGAACAAATCATATTGTATTTAACATATATATATTTTATAACAAACAAAAGAACAAAGAATACATGTATAGTAACTACATTAGATAACACTATTAATATACATTTAATACACACAAAATATATTTATTCTAATTTATTAAATATTTAATATTTATGTATTATTTATATATATGAAGAACTGTACAAGTTAGATACATGGTTGAATACATTTATTGTTAGAATGAGAAGTTTTTAGTATTATATATTTTAAACAGATATATTTTAAGTATTTTAATACATATTTTTGGAACATTGTATAGTTTATTATTTATATACCAGGTGTAATTTTTGTTATATATATTCATGAATTAGGTTTGATGTATATGAAATTCATACGCATGGAGTTTCTAAACAGAAGTGTTATTTTATATGTGCATTTGTTTCTGAAAAACTCTATTTGTTTGTATCACAAGTGAGGCGTTGTGTTGCTAATTTAATCTAATCTAATTTAATTTAATTAATGAATTAAGCTAACTAAAGTAATAGGAAAAGAATTTTATTAAAGTAGACATGTGATTGGTTGAAAAGAGATTCGAATTATATAAAATTGAACAAGGTTTGTAAATGTTTTTTACTCTGATGAAACCCACGGACTGGCTGGGTGAAAGCGCTAAGTGTATAAACAATAAATTTTGATAAACGGAGATATCAGTCTACGGATTACTTTTATTTCTTATTACTAGTCTTTCGTTGTGTTTCTACATTTCGTTTTAAAATTATAGAATTATACTTGGCCTCTATTGACAACCGAATCACAAGTCAGCATTCTGCCTGGTAAAACCAATCCATACCCATATAATCCCTTTTAAATTAGCACTCTAAAATAATATCAATGAAGAAAGTAATAAGCAATAAATAAATGACTGCAGTTATTGTAACTTAAATGCACGTAATATATGTTTCTGTGATACATGATCCTTGAAAAATGTGTCCACAAACAATTTCTTAACTGCCACTTCCATAATCAACTACTAACCCCTACACAGTATGGTTTCAAAACAGATCATAGTACAACAGCTGCCCTATTATCATTTATGGAAACAGCTAATAAAGCAAGACACTCCGGCAAATTTGTACATTCTTTATTGCTTGATTTGTCCAAGACTTTTGACACATTCTTTATTGCTTGACTTGCCCAAGGCTTTTGACACATTTTCCCATTCTAAACTCCTACAGCAACTATCTAATCTGGGTATTTCATCCTCCTCTCTCAAATGGTACTCCATTTATTTATCAAACAGACAACAGTCAGTAAAATGGCAAGGTTCTCTGTCTTCATCTTTGCCTAATACTACTGGAATCCCCCAAGGCTCTGTACTTGTCCCCTTCCTTTTTAATGTTTTCATAAATAATCTTCACATCTCTTCCTGTCATGGCTCCATAATACATAAACAACTCAGCTATCCCCCTGTACTTCCAATACTCTGTCACACCTTCAACAAATTGCTGAAGAGGCTTTCACCTCTGTTGAGACATGGCATAGTAATAACCAACTGCTACTCAACCCTAAAAAAACAAACTCCTCCTTTTCACCCCCCAAAAGCATCCTCTCTAAATAAAACTCATTTTACAAAAAAGTCCCAAGATAACACAATCACAGAAGTAGTTCCCCAATGCTAAGCTACTAGATATGACAGTAGATGAAAACCTTAAATTTGATCATCATATCCAAAACAGCATCAAAAAATCACATAAGAAACTTGGAATTATATACAGGCATAAACAATTTTAAATAAATCCACTAAATACACCTTTGCTAACACCCACCTATTACCCTCACTTTTTGTGGTGCTCCACTCCTCACTAATATACAGTCTACACTAAAAACATAATTTGAAAGGTATTATAATAGAATTGTCAAATTTGCAACTAGTAGGACACATACTCACATTGCATAGTTCTGTACTCTCTTAACTGGCTGAAACTCACAAAACACCTCACTTATCTTCAACTTATAACTACCCACAAAATTATCCACAAACCTGCAGCCTGCCCTGCTCTTCACTCAATATTTCACAACTAGTACCTGAAAAATCCCTTAGATCTGAGAATAAACAACTTCTCTCCTTACATAAATACTCCAAGTCAGCTGGTCAAGGCCTCTACTCTTACACTGTAGCAAAAGCCAAAAACAATTTAACAAACCTTTAACAATCAGAGCAAACACAAATTTCCCAACCTTTAAATTCACCTTAAAAGTCACCAATGATTATTGTGAATAAAAATCCAAAAAATGCCCAACGCACAATGGCAGGCTAGAATAATAAATAAATTTAATATTAATCCACAGGACGACACGTTTACATAGATAACATAAATAAAATGACTGGAATACCATTGGGTAATTGATTAATTGTTACACAAGGGAATATTGTGTTAATTGTTCCATCATAACCTATTCTCCATCATAAAAAACTAACCCTTTGTATAAGCATAAAACAAGCATACAATAAAAATAAAAATAACCACAATGTCTCCGTTGGTATCAGAGACCGTAAAAAATAATAAGACCATTAAAATAAAATAAGAATACAATACATAAATTCACAAAAGGTCAGGAAATCAATATGACCTAAAACACCAATTACATTTTAGACGTTGGTGTCGAAAACAATAACCTTCCTGAATGAATATATTATATATTACTATATAGAACAATAATGCAGTGAATACAATTTATGATTAGCTAACCTATACTTTGTATGTACGCCGAAATATATATAGCACTAGAAATATATATTATATAGTATGTTATAAAACCATTAATGATTAAAAAATGTATGTTTAAAATGTATATAAATATATAATAATACAAAAATATATAAATTATTAAATATTAAATATTAAATATTAAATATTACATATTTAATGACATATATTAATAATGAGTAATATTAATAGTAATTAGTTTAATGTAAACATGGGTACCTCTTGAAAAGTGGCCAACAATAAACATTGTCTTCATTTGGGGTTAGGTTAGCTAATCATAAATTGTATTCACTGCATTATTGTTCTATATAGTAATATATAATATATTCATTCAGGAAGGTTATTGTTTTCGACACCAACGTCTAAAATGTAATTGGTGTTTTAGGTCATATTGATTTCCCGACCTTTTGTGAATTTATGTATTGTATTCTTATTTTATTTTATGGTCTTATTATTTTTTACGGTCTCTGATACCAACGGAGACATTGTGGTTATTTTTATTGTATGCTTGTTTTATGCTTATACAAAGGGTTAGTTTTTTATGATGGAGAATAGGTTGTGATGGAACAATTAACACAATATTCCCTTGTGTAACAATTAATCAATTACCCAATGGTATTCCTGTTGTTGTTTGATATTTAAAGCATTCATTCGGTGGAAATCTTTGATTCTGATGAAGTCTATATACTGAAGACGAAAGCGTGCTCAATCATTTTATTTATGTTATCTATGTAAACGTGTCGTCCTATGGATTAATATTAAATTTATTTATTATTCTAGCCTGCCATTGTGCGTTGGGCATTTTTTTGATTTTTATTCGGAATAATTATTGGTGACTGCATTGTGCTTTTATTTTTGGAGGGTAGCCCTTTATGGTACAGCAACGGAGATTTGATTTTTAGATTTAGTGTTTTGGAAGTGAGGAGGTGGTGTTTGTGGTCACCTTAAAAGAATTCATATCTAAATCATGGACGTCCTCTTGCTCAAATCCTGGCTGAAAGCAGTACCTCTGACTTACAGTTCTCTACCTTATCTTCTATATCTCACCTAATCCTCATCCTTCTACTCTTCACCTCATACTACTAATCCCACCTTCTTATTCTACTCTCCTCTTCCCTCACTGTTACTAGTCCCTCCTACTTATTCTACTCTTCCCTTCCCTCAAGATTACAAATCCCTACTACTTAATTTAGTCCTCCCTCCCTTACTGTTACTAATCTATCCTACTTTCTCTACTCTTCCCTTCCCTCATTGTTACTAATACATGCTACTTACCCTACTCGCCCCTTCCCTCACTGTTACTTATCCTACTGTTTACTCTACTCTCCCTTTACCCCACTGTTGGACTATACATCTCTCCATATTTCTTGTATATTTCTCTTCATCTTTACCTATTGTTCTCACAATATCACTTCCTTTCTCAGTACCCTTTTTTCCTTTCTTTTTTCAGCATACATCTACATTTTATGAACTTTTTGTTATAAAAGTTTGTGCTTTAACTGTAATGGAAATGCTTAACCTCCGCATTCTGTTTATTGCATGTATTCTATTAATCATAATGTAAATGCTTAACCTTTATTGAATATTCTGTTTATTGTATGTTTTCCTTGTAGTTTTTCTAATAGTTTGTGTAATAGTTATTGGAGCTCTTCTTCCTGGGCCTCTGCTGAAAATGGATACATTATAGCCCAGTTGGACTTTCCCGGTCAATAAATAAGTACATACATACAAAGATAAAAACATATTCACAAACGCCCTGTAACCATCACCTGTATTACAAATGGTGCATATTAACTCTTCATATCAGCCCACCAAGATATTCACATCATAACATCAGGCCAAACCAAGCCCCTCAAACTCAGTATGGCTAATAATCAATATTCAGCCACATTCCCACTTAATATCTTTATAGTCATATCAGCACTGTATTAGAATGAGCTGTTCCAGAGTATATAGTGCAGCATATGGACAGAATATGACAGCCTATCCAAATCTGGAAGCTTAATAGTGAATGTCCCTGTATCATCAAACCTGCTTTGCCACTGCAACATACAGTTTTTGAAAATGGGAAATAAATTATTCTTGCAGAGCAGCATCTCAAAGGTTCATTAGGCTTCCAATGGCACCACTGAGCAGTCTGTCAGTTTTTTCTGTCCTGCTACAATAGCAGTACTTGAACTATTTTCCCAATGATTTGTAACATATTCTCAGATACAAGGCAGTACTTTTTGTGAATCAGTGAAATTGTTATGTCATTGGGGAATATGCACCCTAAATATGTAGGTATTCACCTTCATCATTCTACAGTCTTGCATAGGTGCCAGAAACTATGTCTAAATATAGTAATCCTTCTCAAAAAATGTTTTCATTCTTATAGACTTTACCAGGCCTGTATAATAAACATAAACCCGTGGATTTACTATTCTTTCATGCAGGACTAGCTTAGTTCTGCACAGAGATGGCCGTTGAGGAGCAGGACAGCAGCACACCATGCATATTAATGAGGCACACTGCCTGAGCTCCTAATCTTACACAGAGCATGTAAGAGTGCAGGGGGCATGTCTGAGAGCAGAGCTCTCAGAGTATACATGCCCCTGCAATGAAGAAGAGCAAAAAGGCCCAAGAAATGAGTGAAACCACTCATTGGTGTCCACATATACCCACCAGCATTCCCCCTGGCGTACATCAGCAAGTACATACAAAACAAATGAACAAACCTGTATTTCTTTATTTTTTTTTAAAATCCGATTAAAGCTAACCGTAGGTGCACGGTTGTGCCCATCGCTTAGCTACAGTTAATGCAGCTTAAATGGCTGAAGAGGATAACAAGGAAGATTTATGCAAATGAAGCAGCATAGCAATAGTGTAGTGGGCAGAGCAATTGCCTTGTGAGCAGGCATTCCCGGTTTGGGTCCCACTGCAGCACATTCCATTTTCCATAGCAAAGCATGTTATGACCAATATTTTTGTTGCATAACCCACGAAATAACATATATTTGTGAACTGGAGTACTACAGTAAATGCACATGTGAGGTGTCAGTGTCATAATGAATAAAGCACTAGTAAGCAGGTTTAAGCACCAATAAGCAGTAGTAAGCATATTTAAACATTAGTAAGCGAGTTTAAGCCTGTTTGCATGGGGGTAAGCAATGTGCACACTGGTTAAGAAATTCTGAAGGTAACTCTCTGTAAGCATCCTTAACCAGAGGTCAGCATTGCTTACCCTCCCGCAAACCCACGCAAACCCTCTTACAAATGCTCAAAAGTGCCTTAATCACTCTGTATCCAGCAACCCTTGTTCTGCCCATCAACAAAATAAACAGCCTTGCAGGTCTTGAACCCAGGACCCTATACACTATAGTCACAGTAGTTAGCCACCAAGCCATCACAGTAGTACAGAAGAATGAGGTATCAGCAAACAAGTCTTCACTATCAGCATACAAGTCTTCACTATTCAAACTGAACCTGTGAAAGGAATCAGTAAACAGACATATGTTCCATAACCCACTACATAACATAAATATGTGAACTGGAGTACAGCAGTAAGCCCAGAAGCCAGGTGTAATTGTAAAAGAGTGTTGAAGTCCCCAATAAAACACAAGGACCCCATACAGTGTATGTACACATGAATCATGGATACCAGGCATACATATACAATATAATGAATAATAAATCAATGCCAAAAAGGAAATATAATGCAAATTCAAATGTAAGCAACTCTAAGCATTGCACAGGCCAGCTTAGGAGGTGTAAGCAATGTGTAGGCCAGCTAACTCAATGTGCCCAGTCTTATATCCCTTTAAACAATGCCAACCTTAGGTAAGCAGGTTTGCCCATAGCTTAGCCTTTTCAAAACTGGCCAATCATGAAAAAGTGTGGGAAATCAGCCCTACTTAAACCCAAGAGGCGGGAATACATCTCATAACTGGTTGTAGCTTCCCTTGCAGGCACTATGTCAGGAAGGGGGGAGGGTGTGTGCTTTCGGGCACAGCGCTGGTGCATCCAGGAGTCCAGAGTCATGGCAGGACTCCTTGTCAAAGGCCATGACCAGAGACTGCTGCAGGGCCAGTACCAGGGTTCCCAGTATAAGGCAGAAGCCTTGGACCGTCTCGCCCATGACCTCACCAGTGCCACTGGCACACCCCGAACTGATGAGCAGGTCAGCATTACTATGCTGACCTGAAGCAGGGTAAGGGGGACATCTTGGAGCAGTGGATCCAAGAGGCTAGGATGGCAGGGGCTGTACCAGTTGTGTGTAAGTATCACCCCACTATGTGTGTATTAATTGCCAGCTCATGTATATCATGGATAGGTATGGCTAAATATTCCTCTTATGTCCTCCACAGCTGCAAGTGAGTGGGCCACGAACCAGGAGGCCCATGGAAGTCACCTGGAGAGGTTGCGATGTGAGGCATTTCAGTAATACTCTTACATTTACTGTCATAGGAAATAAATCTAAAAGTATTAGTAAATTAATTGTCTGTATAAAACCTATATTATTTAAGGTAAGTACTGCATACATCAGAGAATATGGCAAGAAGAGTCTCATATAGTTTGTATGTAAATAAAATCGTAATAGCCTGACAATGAAGGTCTAACTGCTGGACTGCATGTGTATACTCTGGTATCATATGGTAATGTAATTTGCAATCATGTAATAGTACTGTTGTATGAAGCATTACCCACACCATGCACCATAAATAGAATGTGTAGGAATGCCTGTATATGACTGGTGTAATCCTCAGAGGCCATTTAGTACAACTGAGAGACACAGACAGAAAACAGGGAAAATGCAGACAACAAAACCTGAACAGCACATACAACTGAGATGTGAACTGTTGTTTTTTCAGCACACACACACACACACACACAGCCATGGTTTGAATCCTGCCAGTGCTAGCAGTCTGCATACAGAATCATACCCCACAACTGTACAGATATGTCCAGAATGTCCAGTAAAGTGGCCCATATCTGTTGCCTGTCAACCTGTCCCCCTGGGAAATCAGTGGGATGATCCCAGAAAGCAAACAGGAAATACAACTGATTGACACACATCTATGAGAACAAAGCTGGCACACTTGCAACTCCCCAAAACCTTATGAGACTAAGAAGCCAGGTATGTGCCATTTACACCCCCATCTTGTTAAGCAGTAGCCAGAGTGTGTACAGTAACAGAGTGAGATGTATGTGCATAATAGTAATGTGGAATCTGGTACTGTGTGAGGCAACAATCAGGTAGTGCTAACAAACATTTCTCCCACAGGTCTGTCAGATACCAAATCTGTGCCCAGAAATACAAGAATGATACCCTGTACTGGTACTGTTTACATTGGTATTGTATGGCATTGTGAGTGATGCAGTTGCTTTGAATAATGAGGTATTACTCATCACTGTTGCCCACACTCTCCTACAAAATATAACGGTCTAGGAAATCTGTATAAGAGTGTTGTAATACAAGGTCAGAATGCAAAAGCACAGGAGAGTTATAAGCCAGAAAGCAGATAGGAGATATACAGCAATATCTATATAGCACACACAACTCTGATGGACAGTGTTTAAGTTGTAGCAGACACAGCCATGGTCTGAATCCTGGGAGTGGAAGTAGGCTGAATACAGAATCATACCCCACAACTGTACAGATGAGACCAGAATGTCCAGTATATGGACCCATATCTGCTACATGTCCCCCTGTCCCCCTGATAAGCCTGTGGGATGATCGCTGATGTTTAACCAGCAAACAGGGAATACAAGTGATTGTTGAACATCTATGTGAACAAACCTGTCACTGTAGCACCTCCCGAAACTTTTAGGAGAGTAAAAGCCAAGTATGTCCTATCTACATCCCCATGTTGTCAAGCTGTGACCAGAGTGTGTACAGTAACATAATGAGATGTATGTGCACAATACTAATGTGTAATCTGGAACATTGTGTGGCAACATTCAGATAGTGCTAACAAACATTGCTCCCACAGGTATGTCGGATACGAACACTGTGCTGAGAAATAAACAACATTATACCCTGTACTGGTACTGTTTACTCTGGTAGTGTAGGGAATTGTGAGTGTTGCAGTCTCTCTGAATAATAAAGTATCACTGATCACTGTCACCCACACTATGCTACATAATATAACTGTGTAGTTAAGCAGGTATATGTGTGTGTGAAGTCACTAAAGGTTGAAGAGGGCAATATTCTAGATATGTCCCGGTACACCTGCATGTGGTCAACACATGGCCAGAGTCTATGCAGAAAGTGTTGGATAGCTGTGTGCACAACATGAACCCAGAATTTGGGAGCATGTGTAAAAACAGTTAGTATTAACATACATTGCCTCCACAGGTATACCAGGTAAGAGGTGTATACTGCAGGTAAAACCAGTTCATGTATAACGATGATGACAGCCATATCACTGTCCACACTAAGGCTATAGGGTAGTGTAGTAAGATATGCAAGGTATGGATAGCAGCACTGACTAGGAAAGTAATGTGGACCACAGGAATATACCCCACCATATCTCTAAGAATAAACAACATACCCACCCCAACCGGTATGTAATGACTCCAATGTTATGATAATTCCCTATTGTTTGCTAAATATTTTATTTGTTTCCATGCATGTTCTTCATTTAATTATTCCAACATTGGTGGCATGGTGCCATCAATGTACCTGCATGCTGTTCTTAACACCACTGTGATCTCATATATGCATGTGTTCTGTTTTCTGTGCAACTATTCGGTATCTGGTGTCTGGGTTAATGGGAATATCTATGAATGCTGTTATACCTAATCCTGGAATGTGTTGACTATTACTAATCCACATATGATGATAAACTCTAAACACTATAGCATGTTTGGGAAGGCCTATCGGACCCACCTGTCCCACCTCAGCTGGCCGTGGTACCGGGCACCAGCATGTCTGGGGCCCAACCTGGGACCTCCCTGTCCATTGGTCCTGCACCACCTTCGGGGGGAACCACCTCAGGAGATGGGGCTCACCCCCCTGGGAGTGGGTGCGGACAGGAACCTGCCACCCGTCGCCAGGTCTGGATTGTGATGCATAGCAAGCTCAACCAGCAGCTTGGTGATCTTCTACACTAGCACGAAGGTCGTGTATCATGACTAGAGGGTCAGGCTGGCTCTACGACTTAGCCCCCAGCACAGCCACCTTCGGGGCTGTGAAGATGCAGTGGTGACTGCCCATGAGTGGGGACCTCAGTCACACTGTTTCCACTAGGGGGCTCATGGGCTTCCGATTTCCCAACACCCCTCCCCATCAACGTGTTTACTCCCCAAGTGTCACATACTGCCCCTGTATGTGTCTTGTTTGTCTTGTCTGTTAACCTACCCAACCTACCTCCCCAACTATACCTACTATCCCTCCCCAACATCCCACTCTCACCTGAAAAACAAAAGAAAAAAGGGCAATCTGTTCCCAAAAAAAAAAAACTTCACCCCATACATAGCTGCCCATTCCACATACATGTGCACTAGACACATGTAATCAGCTCTAATTGGCATCACAGCTTTATTATTGTTGTCCTCACCCCTCTCTCAGGGGTTTGAGTGTCCAAATCTACCTCCAAATTCAGTGTATATGCACAGCTGTTGCTGTAGAAGAAATGGGCAGCTATGGACCTTCCCCACACCCTTCCTGCACATCCCTAGCTATTTTCCCTACAGTCTTTCCCTCTTTGTGCCCCTTTTCACCACTTTCCTATCAACCCTTTTCCTTTTCTTTTAAAGAAATTAGCATGGGGGTAAGCAGGAGTAAGCACTTTTAAGCAGCAGTAAGCAGGTTTAAGCCTGTTTGCAAGGGGGTAAGCAATGCCTACACAGGTTAAGCAATTTAGAAGCCGAGTATAAGAAACAGTAACCAGAAGTTAGCAATGCTTACCTCCGCGCAAACCCATGTAAACCCTCTTACAACTGCTCAAAAGTGCCTTAATCACTCTGTATCCAACTGCTCTTGTTCTGCCCAGCAACAAAATAAATAGCCTCTGCAAGGCTCAAACCCAAGACCCTGCACACCATAGCCAATGTGATTTACCACTAAGCCATATCAGATATACATAGCCCTGATGTTTATATAAATATATCATCCAGCCCAGTCATTCAACAGTACAGGGAATGTACTCCAACATGTAGATGTATGTGTGTGAATATCTAAACACATAAAACGTGTCGATATATATATATATATATATATATATATATATATATATATATATAAAAAGCATATATACATACAAATCCATACATCTATATATATATATATATATATATATATATATATATATATATATATATCTACATCTATATGTCTATATCTATACAGCAAGTTATATATATGTAAGCAGATATATATATATATATATATATATATAAAATCTGTATAGTTATATATGGACATACATCTGTAGATAACAATGGGAACGTAACAAAAACATATATGTCCACATGCACCGTTAATGGGGTTGAGAGGCTCCAATCAACAGACGTCTTGTATGAATAGGTATACCCCCCCACAGCCAAACACGTCTGCCCTGCAATACACTACCAACTGTTGCAGATACCATAACCAGGCCCTGACATGCCATGGGCACAAGATGTTTACAGTACTCCATCCCACCTGTATGATGTCAGGCTGGTATCAGTAACATATCATGCAGTATAGTCTGGCTCCCATAGGGAATGTACAATGTGGAAGCTATCAACATCCCTAGGATACATACACACAGACACATATATGTAGATACAGATATACATATATATGTATACATATATTTAGATATATATGTAACTACATATATGCACGCAGAGATATGTATAGTAAGATACATATATATAAGGTGCACACAATATGGAACAGCCACTATGCCTACAGTTACCACCTTAACAACTGGACACTGTATGAGCCACCCATACAAATGACAATTGTTGCCTGCAACATATACCCACAGAGAGGTCAAAGAATATAACACCACACACAGGTTTGCATAAATGGGGAAGCTTTATTTGTGTACTATTAAAGTTGTATTTACCATGTCACATAGCTGTTTAGACAATGACATCCATTGATTTTTTACTCTGGCTGAATTACATTTAAAAATGAAGATGGCCAGAATGTTTTTTATAAGGTCTGATGAAGTGATATGTTTATCATGAAAGCGCTTACCTACATACAATAAAAGTTTTGTTTGGATTTTATGCTTTGAATGCAGATGTATAGTTCAGCAGCCTCTATCTACACTCTGTACACAGTCCCTAGGGGGTAAAGAACTCAGTTGACACAATGGGATGTAACTGATACATAACAAGGCATAACTGGCACCATCACAAGCACACTGACAGACAGAACAGTCTGTATGGCAGGAGGCGGTAGGCCTGCATTTAGCCAAGGTGGATTGTATGGTAATGTACATCCAAATACCTTAAGGCAACATAGACATGGTGTGTGTGGATGGTCACATCTGCTTTTATCATGTTCGCCATTGGCTACTGACAGACATCCTAAGGACATCATAGGACAGTACCACTGCTAACATGTAATGCTCCTGAGGACTACAACAGAGATATTGGTCAATATATGCAGACAGTCTGACACACTCTGGACAGTCCAGAGGTATACACAGAACCCATTAGTGCAAGACATGTGGACCAAGCCTGACAATGTGGATGTTAACAGCCATGTAGATGGGTATAATACGTAACTACTGGTACACATTTGCCCCCATAGGTTATGCATTCACACACCCCTGACTGTCCTGACACATGATAACCTCTGGTACGGAGGTGTCCTGGCCACATACTAGCCACTAGATATTGACATACATCTGTACAGCATCCCACTTCTCTGTCTGACATACATGACTGTTATGGTGGCCCAGCAGCAGTACATCTTGCAAGTATCTGGACATGACATTTCACTGGGTAAGTACACTAAGCTGCTAGGCATGTAACAATGCACTGTGCTGGCTACAGGCAGACTGGCTCAATACTGGCCTACACTTCCTATGGGGGAATGCACACATACCAGCATGTATAGCAGGCTCTACAGGCATGTCACAGCACAGAGTATGATACACCTGTGTGAAAGTACATAATCGCAACCAATGTGAACACAGCCACAGCAACATATGGTAAGCTAGCGTAATATTACAGTATATGGACTATCTGTGCAACACCATCCTCATATGTGCTACTCACACACTAACCCTACATATACTGGGCCGCTCCACAGTGTTGTCTGAAGCCTGTCTGTGGTATGGGACATATATGTGTATAACCCTACAAACGTGTAAGCCGATAGGGTAATATACAGTGGAGCAGTATGTAACATCATATATAACAGGACCATGAACAATGACATCTACCACAGTCTGTACACAGGCCAAAGTACATATGAACAATACACACTGTGTCGACAATCACCATGAGTACACAGACCTCAGTACTGTACACACAACCAAAGAATGTCTAGGTTATGTCATAAATTGTAACCCCTACTACACATAACATGTGTAGCAGTCTGATATCTCACTGGCTTATTATCAGATATGATGACACTAATTATGGTGTGCAGCACATATGCACCTCTTACTACATGACATATATACAAAGGTTGACAGAGTTGTGGCTGGAGGCACATACACAGAGCCAATATGGACATGTTGCTGTGATACCCTTATACATTTACTGTTGTAACAGGGTTTGTTGCAACATATGTTCTATGAGCGATATGACGTCAGTAACTCTCACTGCTTTCACCATCTGCAGACTGCAATCCTCACACTACCTTCTGCAGTTCACATACAGGTGCTCTATGGGTAACACATGAAACAAAAGGCACCACACACTGCCCAGTCTGCAGAAAATCCTACAGATAGGGGTTTCCTCATAAACATAGCACTGACATGGCAGCTATTAAAATATGTAGGACAGCCATATCCACACACACCCTGTTAAATGAACAGTACTCCAAATGCAGTATAGCAGCACTTACAGTCTGTAGTCAGGTCAGGCACATCACCCTCCTGTGTGTTGGCCTGTTTCCACAGTGAATGTTGTTAGAGGCAGATCCCCAATCCATCTGAAATGCTGTTTGCCAAACAACAGAATGAGTTTCTGCTCACAGTGAATGTAAAGTCCCAACACCAACATGATGTTCTTAGATATTGGAGTGTGTTTCCATGAAATTGGCTATGGAATGTTACCACAGCTGTTCCACATGCAATCAGCTAGAGGAGGACTGCAATTCGTGCAGAGGCCATCAGCTGATCATGAGTAACACTTAAAATACACATGCCGCTGCCTAAGCACAGCAGGTGTAAGTCTCCACATCCACCATAGAGGGAGTGGGAGAGGCAGACAGAGGAAAAGAATAGTCAGGGAGGGGTGGGAGAGTAAAACATAAGCATGTTTGTGTCACACACCTACCAGTACAGGGTATCAAACCCCTGATGACTATGTAGTGCTAGCAAATGTCTATGCAGTTATTGGATGCACCACATAGACTACATATTGAGGAGCCCTCAAAACTTATATGTGATAGTGAGTGACATTTGCAACAGGGATATGGTAGCTATATTGTAGGAGTAGTACACGTGCCTGTCCACATGAACAGATGCCAGCATCAACACAGCCACACTCCCACAGGGACAAACACACACTTACACACTTGGCAGAGCCAGGACTACAAATCATCACTAGAGGGATTGCCACAATACATTACAGTGCAGGCATCACATGCACCACAGGGGTCCTATGGAGGTGATATGAGCAAAGGGTATGTGGAGGTATCTGACATCAGACAGCATGCTTCAGTATGCCAATGGGGGTTGTAGTGAGTGTGAATGTGGTCATACACATCATACAACACACACACAGACACAGGGTGCCAGTACTAGCATGCATGGGTGCATTGCTGCACGGGTGTGTCGTGGTCGACTGTGCCAGATGGCTATACAAGGCTAGGTGATGGGTATACCTTGGCATCAGGCCACATGACAATGGTCTTCATTGTGGCTCAGGGGTGTAGTGTCTGGATCTGACCACACAGGTGGGTATTGTATTCACCATCCAGTCACCTGGGTGACTATTGCGTGTGGCCAATGCTGTGCATTGCTTTCCAAGTATGTGTTCCTTAGTCCATGTCATGGATGGTGTCTGGGATGAGCACACCTCCCACATGCATGTACAGTGACATGTGGAACTGTACCTGGGGTGTCTGGCCCATGTTGTTTACACAGATTATTATCATCAGATGTGCCCGTCCTGGCCTCATGTGGCGGGAACTGTTAATGAATGGCAGGTTCACCCAGCACCTACATTAATAACATGATACTGGTATTCCCCTGGTGTCAGTGGAATTTTCCATACAGGGCATGTATTCAGGCATGGTATGTCCTTTGTGGGTCACATTTGAAGGCACCACAGATGTTGCAGGTGTCCAGTGGGGAACATGGGAAAGGTGCACTGTCAGCATGTACATGCTTATTGGAGTGATGGTTGGGGTGCCATGCCCACTGTAGCCCACTGCAATCACACCATGGTTACTATCAGTGGACAATATGCAGGGTACTACCAACATAGCAGCTGTTACCTAGGCAAGTGTGTGTGTGTGTGTGTGTGTGTATGAGACATGGGTTGAGAGTGTTATCTGGGTAATACTAGGATCAACCCCAACACCAAAATAAGGTACACACGCAAAGCACCAAATGTTGTGTAGATCCAAAATTTAATGAAACAGATCTGATTCATTAAATTTTGGATCTACACGACGTTTGGTGCTTTGCATGTGTAACTTATTTTGGTGCTTGAGTCATGCTTTTGGTACACTATCTCCCTTTTTGCTGGTTATTTAATACTAGGATCGCTCATTTTGTCCACCTGACCTTGATGTTAAATGTAGGGGTATGGATATGCACCCCAGCCTCTCAGCTATTTCACATCTGTTATCCCTGTACGGTGGACATTGTGATATATACTAGGGCCACTATATAAGAAATTTGCAAAACCTGCTCCCAATTGACTCCAGTTGTTACACAATCACAACCGCCTCAACACAGGATATGAATTACAAACACAGACACACATACACCTGTCATGTCTGGGATTAGAACTCCTATCTAACTAGTTTATTAAACTACAGCATGAAGCAGTTATAGGACGCACCAGGGGGATAACTGGAGTACTCCTTCCCCAAAGGTGTATTTCACAGTGAATGACATCAGCAGGATTGCCAAAGTAGGGCATTTGAAGTGTAGTGAGTGTGACTAGCCTAAAAAGCATTGCTCTCTACACAGAGACAGACACATACACACAGTTGCCAAGTCTGGGATTAGAACTCCTACTTAACTGTTTTATCACATTACAGCAGTACACAGTTATACAACGCACCACAGAGATTACTGGGCTATAACCTTCCCAAAGGAGTATTTCAAGGTGGATGACATCAGCAGCCTTGCTGAAGTAGGGCATTTGAATTGTAGGGAGTGTGACTAACCTAAAAAACATTGCTCTCTACACAGAGAGAGACAGACACACACACAAACACACACTTGCCAACTCTGGGATTAGAACTCCAACCTAACTATTTTATCACACTACAGCAGTTCACAGTTATAGGACATGCCATGGAGATTACTGGGCTATAACCTTCCCAAAGGTGTATTTCAAGGTGGATGACATCAGCAGCCTTGCCAAAGTAGGGCATTTGAATTGTAGGAAGTGTGACTAGCCTAAAAAGCATTGTTCTCTACACACACACACACACACACACACACACACACACACACACACACACACACACACTTGCCAAGTCTGGTATTAGAATTCCTACTTAACTATTTTATCATACTACAGCAGTTTACAGTTATAGGACACACCACAGAGATTACTGGGCTACAACCTTCCCAAAGCTGTATTTCACAGTGGATGACCTCAGCAGGCTTGTCATACTAGGGCTATGGGGAGACCAGTTTGTGTGCATGGGCCATAACCCATTCATCTAGGGGTTGACACAGCACATGCAGGCACACGCAGGGCCATATTCCACAGGTAGATATATACAGCTGCTAGATGACTACTTCCTTTTACAGTCATGTTGCACAGCTAGCACTTGCACCACATAGTCGGTACTGCTGACAGATACCTTTGGCTAGTATCTACAGTGAGTGACATCTGAACCTCATGTGGTTGCAACCATTTGGCTGTGTGCTGGGTGGGACTGGCCTGGATGGCTCCTTGTCACAGTCACTCTCTTCCACATATCTATGTAAGTCTACTTTTGGTTTATTATCGTGTGTTGTCCTTGGATATGTCTGTATTGCTATCCACTGTATGTTCAAAGCATGAGTGGTGCATACCGAGGAGTGTCTGCAGTAACATCTGCAACTGCCAGATATGTCTGGTCCACTGTTGTTTGCAGACATGGGCGTCATGTGTATAAGTGTGTGAGCATGCTCAATATGACCTTCCGGTATGTTGTTGTCTGACATTGCCTTCATTTCTCTAAGTGTGTGTGAGCATGCCCAGTATGCCCTTCTGTACTGCATGTGTGGATTGATTCCAGGTAGTTTGTACTCCAGTGCAGACCTTTGTGCTGTACACCTACAGGTAGCAAACTGCTTCTGCAAGGTATCCGTTGATAATTTGACAATATGGGGACAAAGTGTGCAGGGGATAGTGTGTACTGTAGGTGACTGTGTCTGTGCTGCTTCAGCTACATGGTACTGCTGTTAGCAGAGATATTCAGACATGTGTACTGTTATACACTGTGATGTTTTCTGTCCTCATGTACTGTCAGGTGGACATTCCTGCTCACAGTGATGTCTTGGGGGACAAGGGTGACTGCAGCTGTGTGTGGTATTGTGGGTAGACACCTACATATTCCTGGTAGGTTATGCCATCCTGGAGGGGGTGCTGCAGATACTTGCTGCTGGGTCTGTGTATCCGGTTCAGCACCTAGGTACAGTGCTGGCAGGGGATCCCATACATGTACATCCATCAACATGACAGTATAACCTTATACTGCTATGGCAATACCTCACAGCTGTACAGATTTGCACTGGTTACCCAGAGGCAGGGACCATGAGTCAGGACATTACCCCTATTGTGGTGTACAGGCAGGTATGTAGGCACCCATTTATGTGTTTACAGTCAGGGATAGTGTGTGCACACAGCTTTGTGTTGGACCTTGCACATTCCATGCTGCCCATATTCCCACCCACCCCTCTCAGTTATTCTCTCCTCTTCCTTACATTATGCATACATTCTCTGATATTTTCCCTATGGTTATCACCCCATCACGGCTGTGTGTCGGTGTTGGTCGACAATTCATGCAGTGGGACATGGTGGACATGTTACTGTGGTTTGTCCACATGGCCTTGCATATGGCATATGTGGAGTATGTTGTGTTGTTAATTGGGTGTTCATGACATAACATGCATTGGCAGTACGTGTGAACACAGTCCCTTGGCAGAGGCCTGTGGGCCATTAGCTGTTGATGTGGGCCAGATGTGGCAGGCCGTTGCATTCTGTCAATCCTACAGTCTCGGACTGCCATAGAGTATATTCCCCGGGGTGACAGGGTAGGTGTGCTAGGTGTTCATGCCACTACCTTCTATCAGCCTTGATCGGTGGTGTGGATGCTGGCAGGGTGCTACCTACAGCTAGTGACACACCTGCATGGGACACCTGACTGCATGCTGCATACTTTCACTATTGCCATATACAGATATTGTACCTATTTCTCACAGCAGGGATACAACCAGAGAGGTACCTGTGGGTGGTGTTTGCGTGAGCTGGGTGCATGTGTGCTATGGACACTACTTGCATCTGACACACAGATATGCATTGGGCATTCCAGTTATGCTTGCATGTGCAGGTACATCAGCTGTTTCCCAATACATCAGTCCTACCTCCTTTGTGATCTGCTAGCGTTTGGGCAGACAACACCGGTATCCCCTACTTCAGGACCAGATAATGTGAGCCATACCTGTTTGTACTATTCCAAAGATGTGTCCATTTCACAGTGACACAATATATACTGTATGTCGGGGGTACTTTCCCCTGTGTACTGCTTGTATGTCTAGACCAACAGCCATGCCATGTCAGTCTTTCAGATGGTGACACATATTGCCACCATACATTTGCAATGGCTTACTGCTAGCCTGTGTTGTACTGGTGGGTATTGTGTTTGGCACTGCAGTTGTGAGGACTTATCCCTGTCATCAGCGATAGTGGGCAATGGCCACCAGGTCTTACCTCAACATGCATACATACCAACCACTCTCACGCAATATGAAACACACACCAACCTAACACACACATACCTGTATATTGTGCAGATGCTACAACCTATCCTGTTACCTTGGAAACCTCTGTGCATCTGTGCTCCACTGGTTTTATACCTACACATACATGTTCCTACATTTCTACATAGGGTTGTGGCGGGGGGGCACACCTGACTGTTATGGCATGTGTACATCGGATTGGGGGGCACACCAGACCATTACTACATACATACGTAGGGTTGGGGGATGCACACCTGACTGTTTCTGCATTCCTACACAGGATTGGGGGGGGGCACCTGACTATTTCTATGTTTCTACATAGGATTGGGGCGGCACACCTGACTGTTTCTACATTTCTACACAGGACTGGGGGGGGCACACCTGACTATTTCTACATTTTTACACAGGATTGGTGGGGCACACATGACTTTTACTACATTTCTACAAAGGATGGGGGCAAACCTTACTGTTACTACATTTCTACACAGGATTGGGGGGGGCACACCTGACTGTTATTACATTTCTGTGTAGGATGGGGAGCACACCTGACACTTGTACACATTTGCTATGACTGTACTGGTATGTCAGGTACTCCATTTCATTCTGTATTGTAACCTATCATGCTGACTAGAGACATATCAGTGTGCTACAGGTCTTAGCTTTGATTGACCTACATATTAGTTTCTGACTTCCTACCCTTCAGAACTAAGATCCCACTTCCTGACCTGCTGTAGTCTGTCTGTGTAGGCCTGGGGGGAGGTTACCCATAGGCATCATTCAGAGGCCATAGCACAGCCTTTGTTTGTGTTTGTCTACACCTGTCCTGCTGGCTGTGACTGTTGTTGGGCATGTGAACCCCCCTGACTGACATGTGTGAGTCACTTACCTTGTGGGTCTCCCAGTATCGAGGGTGGTGCTGCAGGGCTGCCTATGTCAGATGCACATAGCACACTCCCTACACATGGTTAAGCACAGGTAGTGTCATGTTTGGCATCCCTTTTACTGTATGTGAGAGTCAGAGAGAGGTGTTATTCCCTGGGTCATTCATGTGTCAGTGTTTGTGCTATGCATTGCCTCTTTGCCAAAGCCAGGGCATACTGGGCACACCTCCTTCTGCCTACTGGGGCAGGCTCAGGTTGTTCCTCTTCTGAGTCACTCTGTGCCTGTGCAGGCCTTGGCAATGGTGGGGGGCTGTGTGGCCCTGCCCCATGCTGTTCCTGCTGCAGCTGTTTCTGCAGGATCATATTGTGTAGCATGGCACATGCAATGACAATTTGGGTACATGTAGCTGGTGAGTACTGCAAGGCTCCAAAGGATGTGTCCAGGCACAGGAACCATGACTTGAGCATCCCAAACACACTCTCTATTATAATTCGTATCTGTGCGTGTGCCTCATTATGGAGTGCTTGTTCGGGTGTGTGTGCATTTCTGATGGGCATCATCAGCCACAGATCCAGTGCATATCCAGCATCCCCCACTAAGTGACCTTGAGGGATGTCCCCATTGGCAAATTTCTGGTACAGATGTGTCAGATTCCAGATGTGGGAATCATAATAGCTTCCAGGGCAGCCAGCACACACATTCATTATTATGCCCTGGGCATTGCACATGACCTAGCAGTTGATGGAGGGGAAGCCCTTGCGGTTGATGTAGACACTACCCCACTTACCCGGTGGTGCTCTGATGTATATGTGCATGCAATCTATTGCACCCACTACCTCAGGGTATTCTGCTATTTGGTGGAACAGTTGCATATTGCTGGCCAACGCTTCACGGGTGTTGGGGAAATATACATGCTCACCGGCATGTGCTGACATGGCATCCAGGAACTGGTGGAGTACCCTGGATGCTGATGCCTGTGAGATCCTCATCATATCCCCAGTTGGCCTTTGGAAGGTACCTATAGCTAGTATTCTTAGGCCTACAAATACCTTGGTATCCACTGGGATGGGTTCCCCTCTGTTAGTTCTGTGTGTCAGGTGTGGCCGCCACAGCTCAACAATTTGCTGTAGGAGGTCACTGTCCACCCTATAGCGCTCCACTATCTCCAGCTCATGTAGCCCTTGGTAGGTTACCCTGGGTCTGTACACTCTTCTCCATCTCCTCACTGTGGGTTGGTCGACAGCATTCACATCCTCACCATCCTCAGTCTCTTCCACAAGCTGTTGTATGATAGCTATTGCAGTCCCTATCATTTTGTTGTTTTGTCTGTTAAAACTTCCCAACTTGTATACACTGGTGTTGTAGAGTATGGGAAAAGCCAGAGTGGAAGGTGTTTGCATAGTTTATAGTAGTGTTCTGGGCTGAACTGGTCTGCTGCCTGTGTAATTGGCTGATTCTGATACATTTCACCTGCCAGCTATGCTAGTTCTCCTTGATTAACTTCCTACTACTGTTTTCCTTTCCCGATGCCTTCCTGTTTAAGCCCAGGGGCACGCTGCACAAACACAGTGCTTAAAGCTGCTAATTCCTGGTTTACCTTTTTTTTTCTTTCAAACCTGGTGCACGGCGTGCACACCCACTTAGGCAATGTAAAGAGTGCTAGGCAGACTCAGACACACCCCCTTGCCTAGCTGTGCTTAGCTAGCAGCAAACCTGAGCCACAGGGCTCCAATCCGCTTACAGTATGCCTTTCACACACCCCTATGATGTCAGCTAACTCCTAGGCTTACACCAAGCTATTCCTGCTCTTACACTGTTGGGAGCTGAAAAGCATGCTGGGGAAATCTGGAATTCACTATTATTCCCCTCATTTGCATAGGATTGCCTGCTAATGCATAGTTACATGTCTCACACTGAACCTCCCCCCCTTAGCAACCACTACTCATGGCCATATTGACTTCTGCCTGCCATTGACTTTAATGGCAAAATAGTGATTTTAGTTAGAATGCTTATTTTAGGTTTCTTTTCTTATTTTCGCCCCGATCCCATTTGCACGCCGCTGCCCTATGCTTAAACAGCCGAGATCGGCTAAAAAAATAAAAGTTGATATTTTTATTTTTTAAGCTGTTTTCAATGCCAATGGCCTTATACTTGGCCATTGGCATGCTTCCTGAATGATATGCTCCCTTTATTTGGAGTTGTCACAGCTCCATTTTGGAATTTGCAGAAATTTACTCGGTTACTAACTGAGTACATTTCTGCAGATTACACTAGTCCTGCACGGCCGGTTTCCAGCTTCCTGGATCGCAAATTCATCTCATTTGCATGGATTTCTCCTGCAAATGGGGTAATTTGCATACAGGGGCTGAGTCCGTGCAGGAGCGCTCATGCACGTTCCTGCAGGCTATTCCTGGATCGCATGGCAGACATATTGCCTGCTAGAGCTTCTGCACTACTCCTGCACGCCGTGCAAGGCTTGCAGAATCCGGGGGACAGTCTGACTCTTTAGTTTATGTGTCTCAAGATGAACCAAAATTTCACAGCAACCACAAACTGGTATAAAAATCCAATGAACTCAAACAATTTTGATTTCAGTTAAATACAGCCCAATCCAATGTATCAGTTTCACCTCAACATATGCCACATCTTTCCATCTCTCGGGTATTCCTATTACATGAACACTTTTTCTTGAAGTCATATCTTCAAAGTCAATTTATTTTTCTATTGCAAAACTGAAGTTAACCAACAAATGTGTACAGTGCTATTTAAGTTTTTTGTTTTCCTGTTATGACTCCTGAGTGGAACCAGCATGCAAATTCTATGCCTTGACTGTCTCAGCATCCCTTTCCTTTATCTATGCACTATAATTATCTATTGCCTTTTTCAATTACTAAGTTACAAGTTCAGTTGCTCCCAGGGGACTTTATCACTAGATTTTGACATCTTCCACTACACCATACTGCACAGGGGACATTGTTATCTCTGCCAATCACTTGTTCCACTACAGAATCCACTGACCTCTGAAGTTCCAATAACATAGCAACCCACTTCATCTTTGTGTCATTTTCATCATTAAAGCAAGAGCTATAGTGTTACATTGTCCATCATATAATGTGAGCACACTCACAATGTATTTTTATAAAATGTACTACATTTGCATCGTAGCACCAAGGCACACACCTCCATACTACACCATTCTATAACTGGAATTCCTACTTTTTAACTTTGTCTTTTTGTTGATCAGTACAGGGAAGACCCAAGGCTATACTCACATTGGATAGAGGAAAACTGGACAGGATAATGAAGAAATAGGGATTCCTCCACTCCTTCTGCAGGATCTTCTGCTTCCAGTAGATAGGTGGCTAGGAAAGGTGTGATGGTAGAAAAAAATTGAACAATAGGACAAGTATTTGCTCATACAGTGACAAGGTTCTGAGGAATGTGGTATAGGTTCTTTACAAATTATAAACCTCTAGTCAGAAGGCTTGCTACATGAAGTTCTCATTGCTTTGTTGGTGCAGAAGCAACTGCATGATGAGTTTGCTCTGTCATGGGGCAATACAGTAGAACAGCTGTATAGCAGATTATGGGATACAAGGAAATTAACTGAATGATGCCACACATAGATTTACAAAGTGTTGCTGTTTCTGATGGAGTAAGGGCAGAGGAACTTTAATTGGATGAGGAAACAGTATAAGTTGTTGCTACCACGGAAAGGAAAGCAGTACCACTGACTGTGGTAAGAAACCAGCTGAGAATAGTGGCAATAATTACATTTATAAAAGACCAGCCATTTGAAATTTAAGTCGTTTGTGTCAATATACTTACATCATAAGCATTAAGGCTCAAGATGTGAGAACCTTTACTCATTTGCTTAAAGTTTCTATACCATAACTTTTGAGGCATTTGCTACTCTGATGAAATTCATATCAGAATATGCAAGAAAGAAAGAAATATCCATAGACAGAATATGACAGAAAGTAAGAAAAAAAACCCTGTACAGCCACATAAAAACAAAATAGAGCAGTTAAAGTCAGGCAATGCTGCCGGAAGCTGATTAACAATGTAATAGGAGTGCAATGCATGGCAGAGTTCAACTAATGAAGAAGTTCGCTAGCAGAAATTCCATGGGTTGTGTAATTAGAAATAGTGTGTGACATAGGTCAAGTGGCTTACTAAGCCCAGTAGCGTGCTTGTAATATGCACGTGACAGGCACAGTCGAGAGCCCTGATAAGGACTACACAGCAAAGTCCCTCCTGTTTGTATACTATAAATGGGTAGGAAATGGGTGTAAAGGATGGTCAGACAGGAGGAAGAGCAAGCAGAGGAACATGTAAAAGGACAAGGGGAAGGGAAGAAAAGATTGGGGTGAGGAAATAAGGGCATTTGTTTTGTGAAACAGATGCCCTTTATCTTTTTTCTTTTATTCAAAAAGGTTAGAGGGAGACGGTAACAAGGGATAAATTTGGATAGGAAAGAGGTTACGGGGATGGCAGCAGGGACAGTCAAACACAATCGATATGCAAAAACCAGCAGGTGATGTACTGACCAAATAAGGGGCATGCAAAGGAGAGACATGGACATGACTTAGGGATGACAGTTGGTAATGGAGAGGATTGGACTTCAAACTGGGTAGGGAAGTGCCATACAAGGAAAGGGAATATCATGATGGGGTGTAGATTGGGATGATAACTAACTTCCACGCTGCTCAGGGCCAGAGCTCCTGTACAGAGGCTGGCCTGGAGGTATATGATAACATAGTAAATGATGACAAGCCAGAGTGATATTGTTGTGACAACTCTTACACCACACACACACTGCCATGGCATGCACTGCAAAAATGTTGCGTAAAATTGAGTAAGTCTTGGTGTCACTTATCAGCCATGTTGTTTGCTTCATGGGTTTTTGTAGGTGCTGATTTGTTGTTAGACTTTCAGTGGGCAGATTTGGTATAATAGTTAAGGTCTTCACCTCATAGCTAAAAGGTATAGGGTGTGATTTTGAACTTGTGTTGTTGGCTAGGCTTAAAATGACCTTTCAGGGCAATTAGCCTAGTACTCACCTATGAACCTATGAAAATATGAACATAATAAAGAGAAACAAAACAGAAAACTAATGAAATATAAAAGAAAACAATAGCAAGAGAAAAACACAATTTATTTAATTTATCATTTTGTTGACTGGGAAAGTCTGACTAGGACAGAGCCTATTTTCAGCAGAGATCTGGGGAGAAATGCTCCAGACGCATGTGTTTGGATTGTAGGAGGAAACCCACACGAATGCAGGGAGAACATACAAACTCCCCACAGAAGGCACCCCAGCCGAGAATCAAACCAGAAAACCTCTTGCTGTGAGGTGACAATGTTAAACCGCTGCACCACTGTGCAGCCCAAAGCAAAGATGATATTATTAATGTGTACTACAGTGTTTAGTAGAACACTTTCCAGAGGAATAAAATGCTATAAGTATGCAGCAATAAATAAGTAATTATATACTTGCAAAACGAAAAACAAGTAATCTCCGTGGTATCCCCAAAGTCTCAAACAACCCCCTAACCAAATGTAGTGTGTCCAAAAACAAGTCTAAGAAACTTCTCTGGGTGGAAGATTTTCAATTTATATATATCTAGTTAATCACTGTATATTAATAAGATCAGATAGGGGTAGTAGAAGTAGCGAACTTAAACTCGACCTAAGACAAAAAATAAGAAAAAATATAATTTGAAATATTATACAGAATTACTAAGTATTCAAAAGTAATCCAAGCAGGGTAGACAGTCTGTTTCCAGTCGTAAACCCTAATAGATTCAGCACAAACTTTCTAACTATATATATATATATATATATATATATATATATATATATATATATAAAATCAGGTAAGGGAGTGGCTTATTGTGCTGTAAAACACAGTGTATTGGTATACATGCTAAGAAATTCACATCCCTGACCCCCATCAGTGTGAGATTTGAGCTGGTTCTGCCCTACTTAGTAGCTGTCATGATAATATAATGCTTATGTACTTCAAATAAAATTAATAATGATGTGGTAGCTCTTATTAACCAGATTATTAAGTCTGTGATTGTATCCAAGACAACATACTACATGGTATGGTTGGAAATATATAAAAACCTTACACCATTTTTAAAAATACATATAAATATATACATATACATTTTGCATGCAAAAAAAATCCATTGTGCAAACCATATTCTATTTCCATAACCTATTGTTAACAAAGATCACTTTTGTCCTTCTAGACTTCTTCAGGTCTGTGTACAAGAACCCTAAAAAAACTATCTACAAAAAATATATAAAATAAAAATATTATTGTATAATTAGCTAGTATTGTTATTAAACATCATTTCAAATAAACGGTGTACCTGAGTGTATGTGAGGGGCTATGTGTGTGTGTGTGTGTGTGTGTG
>NC_056732.1:973271035-973281035 GCF_019279795.1 Protopterus annectens | reverse complement strand
ATTTCCCATTGGAGGAAAATCAGTGGAATTATCCAGCTACTGACCAATAGCCATACTGTCTCCTTGAAAGATATACACAATCACAACTTATAAAATATCTCCTAGTTGACATCCTACTCTCTCCTACCCACATGGCTTTCACCCTTCGCATAACACTACTACAGCTCGTCTGTCCTACCAGAGTACAATAAATAAATTCAGACACAAAGGGAAATTAGTCTCTCCCATATTCTTGGATCTATCAAAAGCATTCAGTACAGTCTTCCATACTAAAATATTGCAAGCATTAATCTCCCTCAGTTTCTTCAGCTCTACTCTAGCATGGTTTAAAAACTTTCTCTTATATAGGACACAATCCCCCAGATTCTGCAAGCCTTGCACTGCATGCAGGATTAGTGCAGGAGCTCCAGCAGGCAATATGTCTGTCGTGCAATCCAGGAATAGCCTGTAGGGGCATGCACGAGCGATCCTTCACTAGTCCTCCACGGACTCAGCCCCTGTATGCAAATTATCCCATTTGCAGGAGAAATCCATGCAAATGAGGTGAATTTGTGATCCAGGAAGCTGGAAACCAACCGTGCAGGACTAGTGTTATCTGCAGAAATGTACTCCGCCAGTAACGGAGTACATTTCTGCAAATTACAAAACTGAGCCATGACAGCTACAAATAAAGGGTGGATATCATGTTTAAAGCATGCCAATGGCCAAGTATAAGTTCACTGGCATGGTAAACACTTGAAAAAATTAAAAAATCAACTTTTTTTTTTTAGCCGATCTCGGCTATTTAAGCGGAGGGCAGCGGTGAGCAAATGGGATTGGGGGAAAATAAGAAAATAAACTTACAATAAGCATTCTAACTAAAATCACTATTCTGCCATTATACCCAATGGCAGGCAGAAGACAACATGGCCAGTGAATAGTGGTTGCTAAGGGGGGAGGCCCAGTGTGGGACATGTAACTATGCATTAGCAGACAATCCTATGTAAATGAGGGGAATAATAGTGAATCTCAGATTTCCCCTGCATGCTAGTTAGCTCCCAACAGTGTAAGAGCAGGAATAGCTTGGTGCAAGCCTAGGAGTTAGCTGACATCATAGGGGAGTGTATCAGGCATACTGTAAGCGGATTGGAGCCCTGTGGCTCAGGTTTGCCCTAGCAACAGCTAGGCAAGGGCTGTGTGCCTGAAGCTGCCTAGCACTCTTTACATTGCCTAAGCGGGTATGCATGCCATGCACCAGGTTTTAAAGAAACAAAAAAAGTTAACCAGGAAATAGTAGCTCTGTGCAAATTTGAGTACTGTGTTTGCGCAGCATGCCCCCAGGCTTAAACAGGAAGGCAATGGGAAGAGAAAACAGCAGTAGGAAGGTAATCTAGGAGAACTAGCATAGCTAGCAGGTGAAATATATCAGACTCAGCCAATTACAAAGGCAGCAGACCAGCCCAGCCCAGAACACTGCTATAAACTATGTAAACACCTTCCCCTCTGGTTTTTCCCATACTCTACACCACAGGTGTATACAAACGGGGAACGTTTAACAAACAAAACAACAAAATGATAGGGGCTGCAGCAGGCATCATACAACAACATGTGGAAGTGGCTGAGGGTTGTGAGGAAGTGAATGCTGTTAACCAACCCACAGTGAGGAGACGAAGAAGAGTGTACAGACCCAGGGTAACCTACCAGGAGCTACATGAGCTGGAGATAGTGGAGCTCTATAGGGTGGACAGGGATCTCCTACAGCAAATTGTTGAACTGTGCCGGCCACGCCTGACACACCAAACTAACAGAGGAGAACCCATCCCAGTGGATACCAAGGTATCTGCAGCCCTAGGAATACTAGCCACAGGTACCTCCCAAAGCTCAACTGGGGATATCATGGGGATCTCACAGGCATCAGCAGCATCCAGAGTATTCCACCAGTTCCTGGATGCCATGTCAGCACATGCCAGTGAGCACATATATTTCCTCAACACCCGTGAGGTGTTGGCCAACAATATGCATAGCTTCCACCAAATAGCAGAATACCCTGTGGTAGTGGGTGCTATAGACTGCATGCACATATGCATCAAAGCACCACCCGGTGATCAGGATAGGGTCTACATCAATCGCAAGGGCTTCCCCTCCATCAACTGGCAGGTCATGTGCGATGCCCAGGGCATTATAATGAATATGTATGCTGGCTGCCCTGGAAGCTATCACAATTCCCACATCTAGCATCTGATGCAGCTGTACCAGGGATTTGCCAATGGGGACATCCCCTACGGCCACCTAGTTGGGGATGCTGGTTACGCACTGGAGCCTTGGCTGATGACACCCATCAGAAATGCACACACCCTAACAAGAATGCCATAATGAGGCACATGCACAAACCAGACTTATAATAGAGCATGTGTTTGGGATGCTCAAGTCACGATTCTGGTGTCTGGACACATCTGGTGGAGCCTTGCAGTACTCACCAGCTACATGTACTCAGATTGTTATGGCATGTGTCATGCTACACAATATGATCCTGCGGAAACAGCTGTAGCAGGAACAGCACGGGGCAGGGCCACACAGTCCTCCACCAATGTCAAGCCCTGCACAGGCACAGAGTGACTCAGAGGAGGAACAACCTGAGCCTGCCCCAATAGGCAGATGGAGGCATGACTAGTATGCCCTGGCCTTGGCAAAGAGTCAATGCTTAGCACATACACTGACACAGTAGGGACCCAGGGAAAGACACCTCTCTCTGACTCGCATATACAGTAAAAGGGACGCCAAACATGACACTACCTCTGCTCAACCATGTATAAGGAGTGTACTATATGCATCCAACATAAGCAGCCCTCCAGGACCATCCTCAGTACTGGCACACTCACAAGGTAAGTCAATCAACCTACCAATTACCGAATGGAGTAGAATGTGTCATTACCTATATCTATGGTATGGATGTGAGCATGCAAGGGAATCGGCTGGCTGAATGGTATGCCAGCAGATAGTAGACACCAATAGTGGCACCATTACATCTGTAACAGATACTGGAGTCACCATAGTAGCCAGTACTACACAGGGTGACAAAACCCACTGCAGGAAATGTGCTGGGCGACATGTGTGTTTATGTGACTCACACATGCCAGTCCAGGAGGTTCACATACCCAACAACAGTCTCAGCCAGCAGGACATGTTTAGACAAACACAAACAGAGGCTGTGCTATGGCCTCTGAATGATGCCTATGGGTAACCTCCCCCCAGGCCTACACAGACAGACTACAGCAGGTCAGGCAGTGGGATGTTAGTTCTGAAGGGTAGGAAGTCAGACACTAATATGTAGGTCAACCAAAGCTAAGACCTGATATGCCTCTAATCAGCATGATAGGTTAGAATACAGAATGAAATGGAGTACCTGACATACCAGTACAGTCATAGCAAATGTGCACAAGTGCCAGGTGTGCCCCCCCATCCTGTGTAGAAATGTAGAAGCAGTCAGGTGTGCCCCCCCCATTCCTGTTTAGAAATGTAGAAACAGACAGGTGTACCCCCTCACCCAATCCTACGTAGGCATGTAGTAGCAGTCAGGTGTGCCCCCTCCCCAACCCTGTGTAGGAATGTACGCACAGTCAGGTGTGCTCCCCCCAACCCAACCTAGACATGTAGTAACAGTCAGGTGTGCCCCACCAAACCTATTTAGAAATATAGTAACTGTCTGGTGTGCACCCCCATCAGATGTACAGATGTCGTAACAGTCATGTGTGCCCTCCCCCACAACCCTATGTAGAAATGTAGTAATATGTATGTGTAGGTATTATACCAGTGGAGCACAGATGCCCAGAGGTGGCCAAGGTAGCAGGATAGGTTTTAGCATTTGCACAATATGCAGGTCTGTGTGTGTTAGGTTGGTGTGTGTTTCATATTGTGTGAGAGTGGTCAGTATGTATGCATGTTGAGGTAAGACCTGGTGGCCATTGCCCACTACTGCTGATGAAAGGGACAAGCCCTCACAACTGCAGTGCCAAAGACAATTCCCAGCAGTACAATATATGCTAGCAGTAAGCCATTGTAAATGTATGGTGGTAATATGTGTCACCATCTGAAAGACTGACATGGCATGGCTGTTGGGTTAGATATACAAGCAGTAAACAGGGGAAAGTACCCCAGACATACAGTATATATTGTGTCACCATGAAATGGAGACACCATTGGAATTGTACATACAGGTATGCATCACATTAACTGGTCCTGTAATAGGGGTTACCGGTGATGTCTGCCCAAACACTTGCAGGTCACAAAGGTGGTAGGACTGATGTATTGGGAAACAGCTGGTATACCTGCACATGCCAGCATAACTGGAATGTCCAATACATATCTCTGTGTCAGATACAAGTAGTGCCCATAGCACACATGCACCCAGCTCACACAGACACTACCCACAGGAACCTCTCTGTTCATATCCCTGCTGTGGGGAATGGGTACAATATGACCCCCACCTGTTTAGCGGAATAGTGGAAGAATGCAGCAAGCAGTGCAGGTGTCCCATTCAGGTGTGTCCCTAGCTGTAGGTAGCATCCTGCCAGCATCCACACCACCTGATCAAGAAGGTATTGGCATGAGCACTTATCACACCTACCCTGTCACCCCAGGGGAATATACTGTATGGCAGTCTGAGACTGTAGGACTGACAGAATGCAGTGGCCTGCCACATCTGGCCTGCAACAACAGGCCCCTGCCAAACTCCTGTGTCTCACATGTACTGCCAATGCATGTTATGTCATGGACACCCAAATAACATAACACACTCCACATAAGTCATATGCAAGGCCATGTGGACAAACCACAGTAACATGCCAACCATGTCCCACTGCATGAACTGTGGACCAACACTAACACACACCTGTGATGAGGTGTTACCCTTTGGGAAAGTATCAGAGAATGTATGCATGTATGGAAGAGGTTAGAATAACAGAGGGGGGGGGGTGGGAGCATGGAATGTGCAGGGTGCAACACCAAGCTGTGTGTACACACTATCCCTGGCTGCAAATACATAAATGGGTGGCTGCACACTTGCCCGTACATCACAATAGGGGTAATGTCCTGACCCATGGCCCCTGCCTCTGGGTAACCTGTGCGAATCTGTACAGCTGTGAGGCATTGCCGCAGCAAGATAAGGCCATACTGTCATGTTGATGAATGTACAAGTATGGGATTCTCTGCCAGCACTGTACCAAGGTGATGAACCGGATACACAGACTCAGCAGCAAGTGTCTGCAGCTCCCCCTCCAGAATGGCATAACTTACCATGAATACGTAGGTGTCTACCCACAATACCGGATACAGCTGCAGTCACGCTTTTCCTCCAAGACATCACTGTGAGCAAGAATGTCCACCTGACTGTACATGAGGACAGAAAACATCATAGTGTATAGCAGTACACATGTCTGGATATCCCTGCTAACAGCAATACCATGCAGCTGAAGCAGCACAGACACAATCACGTACAGCACACACTATCCCCTGCACAGTTTGTCCCCATATTGCCAAATGATCAAAGGATACCCTGCAGAAACAGTTTGCTACCTGTAGGTGTACAACAAAAAGGTCTGCACTGGAGTACAAACTACCTGGGATTGATCCACACATTCAGTACAGAAGGGCATACTGGGCATGCTCACACACTTAGAGAAGTGAAGGCAATTTCAGACAACAACATACTAAAAGGTCATACTGGGCATGCTCACAGAAATAAATGAAGCCCATGTCTGCAAATAACAGTGGACCATACATATCTTGCATTTGCAGATGATAGTGCATAAACTCCCCAGTATGCACCAGTCATGCCTTGCACACAGTGGATAGGAATACAGACACATATCCAAGGACAACACACTATAATAAGCCAAAAGTAGACATACATAGATATGTGGAAGAGAGTGACTGTGACAAGGAGCCATCCATTATGAGACGTGTCCCACCCAGCACACAGCCAAATGGCTACAACCACATGAGGTGTAAATGTCACTCACTGTAGACAATTGCCACCGGTATCTGTCAGCATTACAGACTATGTAGTGCATGTGCTAGCTGTGCAACATGACTATACAAGGAAGTAGTTATCTAACATACACGTACCTTGGACTATAACCCTGCATTTGCCCGCATGTGGTGTGTCAACCTGTAGATGAATGGGTTATGGCCCATGCACACACACTGCCCTCCCCATAGTCCTACTTTGACAAGTCTGCTGATGTCATCCACTTTTAAATACACCTTTGGGAAAGGTGTAGCCCAGTAATCTCTGTGGCGTGTCCTATAACTGTGTACTGCTGTAGTGTGATAAACTAATTAGGTAGGAGGTCTAATCCCAGACATGGCAACTGTGTGTGTGTGTGTGTGTGTGTGTGTGTGTGTGTGTGTGTGTGTGTGTGTGTGTGTGTGTGTGTGTGTGTGTGTGTGTGTGTGTGCGTGCGTGCGTGTGTGTGTGTGTGTGTGTGTGTGTGTGTGAATGTGTGTGTGTGTGTGTGTGTGTGTGTGTGTGTGTGTGTGTGTGTGTGTGTGTGTGTGTGTGTGTGTGTGCATTTGTGTGTTTGTGTAGAGAGCAATGCTTTTTAGGCTAGTCACACTCACTGCAATTCAAATGGCCTACTTTGGCAAGGCTGCTGATGTAATTCACTGTGAAATACACCTTTGGGAAAGGTATAGCCCAGTAATCTCTGTGGCGTGTCCCATAACTGTGTACTGCTGTAGTGTGATAACCTAGTTAGGTAGGAGTTCTAATCCCAGACATGGCAACTGTGTGTGTGTGTCTCTGTGTAGAGAGCAATGATTTTTAGGCTAGTCACACTCACTACAATTCAAATGCCCTACTTTGGCAAGGCTCTTGATGTCATTCACTGTGAAATGCGCATTTCAGAAAGCTGCAGCCCAGTAATCTCTGCCACGCATTCTGTAACTGCATACTGCTGTAGTTTGATAAACTAGGTAAGAGTTCTAATCCCAGACATGGCAACTGTGTGTGTGTGTGTGTGTGTGTGTGTGTGTGTGTGTGTGTGTGTGTGTGTGTGTGTGTGTGTGTGTGCGGCAATCCTGCAGTTGTCATTCACTGGGAAATACACCTTTGGGGAAATAGTACTTCAGTAATCCCTGTGGCGTGTCCTATATCAGCTTAATGCTGTAGTGTGGTATAGAACTCTGGTAGGGATTCTATTCCCACACATGGCAGTAGTGAATGTTTTTGTGTGTGTTTCTACATCTGTGTAGGGAGCAATGCATTTTAGGCTTGTCACACTCACTACAATTCATATGCTCTACTTTGGCAATCTGCTGATGTCATTCACTGTGAAATACACCTTTGCAGAAAGAGTACTCTAGTAATCCCCATGGCGCATCCTATAACAGCTTAATGCTGTAGTGTGATATAGAACTCTGGTAGGGGTTCTATTCCCACACATGGCAGTTGTGGATGTTTTTGTGTGTGTTTCTATGTCTGTGTAAGGAGCAATACATTTTAGGCTAGTCACACTCACTACAATTCATATACCCTACTTTGGCAATCCTGCTGATGTCATTCACTGTGAAATACACCTTTGGGGAAAGAGTACTCCAGTAATCCCCATGGAGTGTCGTATAGCAGCTTAATGCTGTAGTGTGATATAGAACTCTGGTAGGGGTTCTATTCCCACACATGACAGTTGTGGATGTTTTGTGTGTGTTTCTATGTCTGTGTAGGGAGCAATGCATTCTAGGTTAGTCACACTCAATACAGTTCAAATGCCCTACTTTGGCAATCCAGCTGATGTCATTCACTGGGAAATACACCTTTGGGGAAAGAGTACTCCAGTAATCCCCATGGCACATCCTATAACACCTTAATGCTGTAGTGTGATATAGAACTCTGGTAGGGGTTCTAATCCTACACATGGCAGTTGTGGATGTTTTTGTGTGTGTTTCTATGTCTGCGTAGGGAGCAATGCATTCTAGGCAAGTCACACTCACTACAATTCAAATGCCCTACTTTGGCAATCCTGCTGATGTCATTCACCGTGAAATACACCTTTGGGGAAGGAGTACTCCAGTAATCTCTGTGGCGCGGCCTATAACTGCGTAGTGCTTTAGTGTAATAAACTAGTTAGGTAGGAGTTCTAATCCCAGATGTGTGTGTGTGTGTGTGTGTGTGTGTGTGTGTGTGTGTGTGTGTGTGTGTGTGTGTGTATGTGTGTGTGTGTGTGTGTGTGTGTGCGTGTGTGCGTGTGTGTGTGTGTGTAATTTGTATCCTGTGTGGAGGTGGTTGTGAATGTGTAACAACTGGACACAATGTGGAGCAGGTTTTGCAAATTCCTTATATGGTGGCCATAGTATATATCACAATGTCCACCATACAGGGATAACAGATGTGAAATAGCTGAGCAGCTGGGGTGCAAATCCATACCCCCACATGTGACATCAAGGCCAGGCAAACAAAGTTAGAAACCCTTGTATTACCCAGAGAACACTCTCAACCCATGTCTCATATACACACACACACACACACACACACACACACACACACACACACACACACTTCCCGAGGCAAAAGCCACTATGTTGGTAGAACCCTGCATATTGCCCACTAGTAGTAACCACAGTGTGATTGCAGTGGGCCACAGAGGGCATGGCACCTTGTCCATCAGTCCAATAGGCATGTACATGCTGACAGTGCACCTTCCCTATGTTCCCCACTGGACACCTGCAACACCTGTGGTGCCATCAGATGTGACCCACAAAGGACATACTATGCCTGAAAAAACATGACCTGTATGGACAGATGCCACTGACATTAGGGAATACTGGTATCATGCTATCAGTTTAGGTGCAGGGTCAACCTGCTCTCCATTAACAGTTCCCAGCACATGAGGCCAGAACTGGCACATCTGATGATAATCTGTGTACACAACATGGGCCAGCAGTTCCACATGTCACTGTACATGGATGTGGGAGGTGTGCACATCCCAGACACTGTCCATCTCATGGACTAAGGAACACATACACGGCAAACAATGCACAGCATTGGCTACGCGCAATAGTTACCCAGGTGGCTGGATGGTGAATAAAATACCCACCTGTCTGGCAAATCCAGACACTACACCCCTGAGCCACACAGCAGACCATTGTCATGTGGCCTAATGCCAAGGTATACCCATCACCTAGCCTTGTATAGTTGTCTGGCACAGTCGACCACTACACACCCGTGAAGCAATGCACCCATGCATTCCAGTACTGGCACCCTCTGTCTGTGTGTGTGTTTTATGATGCCTATGACCACATTCACACTCACTACAACCCCCATTGGCATACTGAAGCATGCTGTCTGATGTCAGACACCTTCATATACCCTTTGCCCATATAACCTCTGTATGACCCCTGTGGTGCATGTGATACCTGCACAGTACTGTATTGTGGCAATCTCACTACTGATGAGTTGTATTCCTGGCCCTGCCAAGTGTGTCAATGTGTGTGCGTCCCTGTAAGAGTGTGGCTGTGTTGACTCTGACACCTGTTTATGCGGACAGGCATGTGTACTACACCTACCATATAGCTACCGTATCACTTCTGCAAATGTCACGCACCATCATATATATGTTTGGAGGGCTCCTCAACATGTAACCTATGTAGCGCATCCAATAACTGCACAGACATGTGATAGTAATACATAGTCAGGGGTTTGATACCCTGTACTGGTAGGAGTGTGACACAAACATGCTTACGTTTTACTCTCCCACCCCTCCCTGACTTATCTTTGCCTCTGTCTGCCTCTCTCACTCCCTCTATGGTGGATGTGGAGACTTACACCCACTTTGCTTAGGCAGCAGCATGTGTATTTTAAGTGATGCACATGATCAGCTGATGGCCTCTGCATGAATTGCAGCCCTCTCTAGCTGATTGCAAGTGGAACAGCTGTGGTAACATTCCCAAAGCCAATTGCATGGAAACACACTCCAATATCTAAGAACATCATGTTGGTGTTGGGCCTTTTCATTCACTGTGAGGAAAC
>NC_056732.1:973250710-973270535 GCF_019279795.1 Protopterus annectens | reverse complement strand
CAGCAGCATGTGTATTTTAAGTGATGCACATGATCAGCTGATGGCCTCTGCATGAATTGCAGCCCTCTCTAGCTGATTGCAAGTGGAACAGCTGTGGTAACATTCCCAAAGCCAATTGCATGGAAACACACTCCAATATCTAAGAACATCATGTTGGTGTTGGGCCTTTTCATTCACTGTGAGCAGGAGCTCAATCTGTTGTTTAGCAAACAGCATCACAGATGGATTGGGGATTTACCTCTAACAACATACACTGTGGAAACAGGCCAACACACAGGAGGGGGATGTGCCTGACCTGACTACAGACTGTAAGTGCTGCTATACTGCATTTGGAGTAATGTTGGTTTAACAGGGTGTGTGTGTGGATTTGGCTGTCCTACATGTTTTAATACCTGTCATGTCAGTGCTATGTTTATGAGGAATCCCCCATCTGTAGGTTCATCTGCAGACTGGGCAGTGTGTGGTGCCTTTTGTTTCATGTGTTACCCACAGAGCACCTATCTGTGAACTGCAGAAGGTAGTGTGAGGATTGCAGTCTGTAGATGGAGACAGTCGTGAGAGTTACTGACTTCATATCCCTCATATGACATATGTTGCAACAAACCCTGTTACAACAGTAAATGTATGAGGTTATCACAGCAACATGCCAATATTGGCCCTGTGTTTGTGCCTCCAGCCACAACTCTGTCAACCTTTGTACATATGTCATGCAGTAAGAGGTGCATATGTGCTGTACACCATATTTAGTGACATCAATCTGATAACAAGCCAGTGAGATATCAGAATGTTACACATGTTATGTATAGTAGAGGTTATATGTGATGAAATAACTTGGGTATTCTGTGGTTGTGTGTACAGTACTGAGGTCTGTCTACTTATGGTGATTGTCAACAGTGTGTGTATTGTTAATATGTACCTTGGCCTGTGTACAGACTGTGGTAGATGTCATTGTTCTTGGTCCTGCTCTATCTGATGTTACATGCTACTCCACTGTACGTTACCCTATTGGCTTACATGTTTGTAGGGCCAAACACACACATGTCCCATAACACACACAGACATCAGACCACACTGTGTTGCGGCCCGGTATATGAAGGGTTAGTGTGTGAGTGGCACATATGAGGATAGTGTTGAACAGATAGTTCATATACTGTAATATTACGCTAGCTTATCATATGTGGCTTTGGCTGTGTTCACATTAGTTGTGGTTATGCACTTTCACACAGGTGTCTGCTACTCTGTGCTGTGACATGCCTGTAGAGCCTGCTATATATGCAGGTACATGTGTATTCCCTCTTAGGAAATGTAGGCCAGTGTTGAGCCCGTCTGCCCATAGCCCGCACAGTGCTTTGTTACATGCCTAGCAGCTTAGTGTACTTACCCAGTGAGATGTCATGTCCAGATACTTGCCATATGTACTGCTGATGGGCCACCATAACTGTCATGTATGTCAGACAAAGCAGTGGGATGCTGTACAGATGTATGTCAATAACTAGTGGGTAGTATGTGGCTGTGGCACCTCTGTACCAGCGGTTATGTGTCAGGGCAAACAGGGGTGCGTGAATGCATAGCCAAATGGGACAAATGTATACCAGTAGTTAGGTGTTATACCCATCTACATGGCTGTTAACATCTACACTGTCAGGCTTGGTCCACATGCCTTGCACTAAGGGGTTCTGTGTATACCTCTGGACTGTCCAGAGTGTGTCAGACTGTCCACATATATTGGCAATATCTCTGCTGAAGTCCACAGGAGCAGTACTGTGCTAGCAGTGATACTGTACTATGATGTCCTTAGAATGTCTGTCAGTAGGCAGTGGCGCACATGTTAAAAGCAGATGTGACCTCCCACACACACCATGTCTGTGAAGACAATCCCTATTACAGTAGCAAAGTCTACAAATATACCTGCAATACATACCTGACATCCCCTTGCACTACAAAGCTGGGAGTATAGGGGCTGAGGTAGGGCTCCACTCCATGTTCAGGACATATGGTGAACATGTATGTATATATAATTATCCAGATAGCTATATAGATATATACCCATATACATATCAGCATACATAGATGGATATGTATATGTACAAAGATATACATATAAACACTCAGATATATACATATACAGAGAAATATATGTCTACACATATAGAGATAGAGATACATATGCACATATATGTATGGATATCTACATATATATTGACAGTAGTAGGTATAAACAGAATAGATATGTATGCACATATACGTATGAATATCTACATATATATTGACAGTAGTAGGTATATCAAAATAGATATGTATGCACATATAGTTATAGATATCTACATATATACCAACATAACTAGGCATATCTGTACACATAGGATGTGCGTACATATATAGCTATATATACATATATCTATATATACATATATGTGTATATATATATATATATATATATATATATATATATATATATATATATGTATATACATGTATGTATATATATATATATATATATATATATATATATATATATATTTATATATGTGTGTGTGTGTGTGTGTGTGTGTGTGTATATATATATATATATATATATATATATATATATATATATATACATATGTTGAGATGTACACATGGCCATATATATGTTGCACTATACAGATGTGCATACAGATATATGTATGGGTATACATATACATATATCAACCTATTATATGTATATATCCATATTCCTGTCATGTGTAAACCTCACGGTTGTGTATACCCTCCCAGATGTATCTCGCTGCATGTTTATGCTCTGTTTACATTATGATAAAACAACATATGTGATGCAACAGTCATATTAATAACAAGGACTACACAATTTAGGAAGTAAAGACAATTGTTCAGTACTACTCAATTTGTGTATTGACAGCTCTATTGGTAAAACAACAGCTGTCATCACAGTGGTCATGGCATAGTGGTTAAGTGTTGTGACTTTAGTGTACAGGGTCCTGTGTTCAAGACCTGCAAGGGCTGTTCATTTTGTTGCTGGGCAGAACAAGGACTGTCAGATACAGAGTGGTTAAGGTAGTTTTGGGCAGCTTTAAGCAGGTTTGCTTGGGTTTGCACGAACTAAGCGGTGCTAAGCTATGGGTAAACGTACAGGCGCTTACAGTGTAGGATTCGCTTACTAGTACTCAAATCAGCTCAGCTGTTATATTGCAGCAATGTTGATACTTGCTAAGCATGTCTTAGTCCTGGTAACCAGGTCACACCACCCAGTCTGATAACATAGCAGGGTACTGACATCTGTAATATGTGTATGTAATGCCATGTACAATACATGTGCCTTTGTGCTGTCATTACAGTAGCAAAGGGTGTGAGTGTCATGTGTGGGACACAGATGTATATGAGGCCTGTACAGCACTGTTATCCATGTGAATGCGTTACATACAGGGGTATTAGGCCAGGGTATGTGCTGTCATACTGGCATGTAGTGTATCATGGCAGTACTACTGTTGACAGTGCTTACCCAAGCAAGAGCAGAGTGCTAAATGTATTACTGACAACAGGCACTCCTGCAGGCATAGCTGGACACTGAGGCCTCCCTGTTGTATCCCTGGTGTGTGAGCTGTGTCACAGTATAGACCCCTTACTGGGTAATGATCCATGTGGAATGTAACTGTAGACTACCGTATGTACATCACATGTTAGTGAGGGATTCTGACATGTAGTTATGGCATACATATTGTTGTCAAATGTCTCTTTCAACACACTCATCCTACTGCATAGCTACTTGCCAAACTGATGACTATCAGTCCCTGTACAGATGTGCAGATGGCAGGTATCCAGCTGGGATATGTACAGGTAACCTAAGCTTGATTGACACTGACATGTCTGTCCAGCATTGTAAGAACTGGCACATATAGGAGATGTCACCCTGTACTCACCACATGCCAGGGGTACCTCCACTACACTACTACAGTCAACAGAACATGCTTGGGTACAGGTCTCCATCACAGACACTAACCATGTGTTGTAATGCATGGTGCATACATGTCAACTTGATCATCTCAGTGGCCATGTGCAGGAGGCACCTGGAGGATTGGCTGATGCATGTCATTCTCACCCTGAGGGTCACCACAGTAGTGTCTGTCGATAGATTGCCTGCTGCCACCTGGCAGGTGGCAGGATACCACTGTACACACAACCCCTACACAACCCATCTGTCCTTGGACAATAGTGAGGTACACAGCTATGACCACCTGCAGCAATGCACCCCTGTACTGCCACATGTGTAAGTGTGCATGATTGAGTATAGCAGTGTCTGTGTGTTAGCACACCTGTACTTGAGAATTCCATGAGGGTCTTCACAACCAACACAACACCTACTGCCATAGTCAGTTGTGGCTGCTGCTGTATGGGACATTACATGTACCCTGTTAAGCTCCTCCTCATACCGCCTACAGGAGCCTTGTAGTACCAGCACAACAGTGTTTTAAAAATGGGTTGATAGGCATGAGATACCCAATTGTGTCCTGGCATGTGTGTGTAGTTGTGCATGTCCATATATCTGTAGGGTACAGCATTCCGAGGCCACATACTCCTATTACAATACCCATTGCCAAACAGTGGTACAGATAGTGTTGCTGCTGTCCATAGGTGAGGCATGACAATGCAACACCCTACTACATGTGTCGCATGTGCATTAGATGCATATCCCTTGGCCAGTGTGTGATAGTGGATATGGCAGAGTGTCATCATGGGTTTCAGAGAGTACAATATCCACTGGGGGGTGTGGGTGCTATGTACACTGTCATTACACCAAGGTACACCCAGTCCCATGTACCACATTATGGTTACCACTGTCACCATCAACCATACAGGTAACTGATACCACAATCCAGGCCAGTTATGCATGTGCTGTGTGCAGCCTACCTGTCACACATTGGACACATGGTCAAGTTAGTTAGCAGCGATAGGCCCTGGTATCTCAAATGTGTGTCTGCCTGTAATGTGTCTGTTAATGTGTATATGAAGGTATGTCACACTACATATTGTCCATATACACCCATTACATCCCCATTGGTGATGTCTGGGGATGTTCTGCATGTAACATGTAACCTGGGACACACCTCACCCTAAATGCTGTGTGGTGTGTGCAATGTAAGCCACACACTTCTGTATCATTACATAGCTAGGTAGGGATCTAGTCCCAGTGTTGCCAAGTAACAATGTGCATGTTTGTGGATGGGTTTACATCAGGTTGCAGGGTATACACACCTCAGCAGGTCACCTGTTCAAGTGATACAGGCAATAACCGTTTTAGTAACCTGTGACATGTGTTCAACTGTACCCCAGATATGTCACAGCCATGGGGTCACCACAGTGCCATACCCCGCTGTGGAATATGACTGCAGATAATCCTCGTGCTGGCACATGTACACCTACAACACAAATGGGTAACATTATGGAGACCACAACCAACCAGTGTTACTAACAGATATAATGCATCATTGCTGGATGGCTATACTACCTGCCATATATGCATTACACTTTACTCCTTACAACATGTTACACTGCAGTACTATGGTACACTGTAGTACAGTCACTGTGTGCATCAGAACCATATTATCCTGTCCCTGCATTGATGCTGTGGATGACAGGGATGTGGCACAGGTATCATCATATGCACAGGGCATCCTTGTGCTGACACATGTACACCTACAACACAAATGGATAACATTATAGAGACCACAACCAACCAGTGTTACTAGCAGCTATAATGCATCATTGCTGGACAGCTACACTACCTGCCATATATGCATTACACTTTACTCATTGCAACATGTTACACTGCAGTACTGTGGTACACTGTAGTAAGTCACCGTGTGCATCAGAACCATATTATCCTGTCCCTGCATTGATGCTATGGATGACAGGGATGTGGCAGGTATCATCATATGCACAGGGTGTGATGTTGGTTTGCCAGAGGCCGAGGGGGGGCCATACATTTGACACCATGTGTGTGGGTGAGGGGTGTACTGTGGTGAGCTGGGCATGGTGCTGTGGTGTGTGTAGGTATGGAGGTGCCTTAGGTTTGTTTGTATAGTGTGTGGGTATGCATGCACACAGTTTTGCCATGTGGCTGCCCTACACAGGCATTTATGGACAGCAGCAGACCATACCTGGCAGGATGTGCAGTTCACTGCCTCCAGCTACGGACATGTGGACTGTGCCTGCCAGGGGGTTCATGGGCACGTCCAGGTACAGGCCTCGATGTGCTACTCTCAACTACTGATAACAAATGTCCGCTGGTACCAGGCCCCTCCTGTGACTGGCCAGGACCATGTGCATGTGGCCTGCTGTAGTGTGGTGTGGACAGCACCCCCCCTGCACTGCTGGGGCTGGTACTGCCACTACAGGAGCCCCTTGGTGTCCTAGCACATCCTCGTTGACTGCCAGCTGTTGGTGTTGCTGGCCTACATCCACACAGCCATCGCCGCACTCCCACCACACGTTCAAGCACAGACAGACCATGTTCGATGAGGGCCATCATCTCACCTGATCATCTATCCATGAACTCAGTTAACACATGGATGGCACCTGTTAGTTTATGAGTGTTGTCACTTGCAGATGTGAAATCAGCTCTCTGCAGCCTCAGGCCCTGTCTGGTGTAACGTTTTATATGTGCCTGTGCCTCCATGACAGCCTGAAACATGCGCCTGCTGGTACCAGCTATGTGGCCTCTGCCAGGGGCATGATGTCCAGCGACCATACCACGAGCACCCTGGGATATCTGCTTATGTGGTGCCCTGCCAAACATCTGGCTATGCCTGCTGCGACCAGACATAGTAGGCATGGTTACCATACTTCCCTGTGCACAGCCACCAAACACCAGCTGTCCCTCTGCTATGACCCCTGGTGATGGGGTATGTATAGGCAGTAAAACTGTGTGTAGGGGTGGTTAAAAGGGGGATGTCAAATGATGGCGCTGTTTCAACCCCTGACAAACCCACCTGTGCCTCAACAGTGCTATCATTATCCTTGACGTCAGTATGGATGCCAGCATCAGATTGCATGCAGGAGGGACCCTGAACCACCTCGCCATCTATGGGGGGGAGCAATAAACACACTTTAAAACATGTACAGCATTGCCTAACAGTACACACACACACACACACACACACACACACACACACACGCACACACGCACACACGCGCACACACGCACACACGCACACACGCACACACACACCATCGTAATACCTACCTGTCCGTGACTTTACAGACAGTCCCACATATATTTCCATGTGTTCCCCATCCAGAATCACAGTTGATAACATACACACATTGATACCACTCATTAACATATCAGTCCTCTAAATGCCTAGACAAGTGAGCACAGCACAAGATCTGTTGCTATATTACCTGCCTGACCTGTGTGTAGTGTTGTTAGATGGCCTCACTGCTGTCAGTCAGTGTTCACCCTGCATATGTCTGGACATCATGAGCATGGCCCCTATATGTGTGGGCTACTGTGTTCACTCCATAATATCACGCACTGGTGTGTCATGTGTATGTATTGCTCAGTAAATGCCAGATATGCTGTTCAATCAGCCTATCATGTGACAACTCTAATTTATGCATACACTCCCTGGTGTTGACTAGAACTTCCCCAATGCATCTGTAGTGCTGCATACATGGGTTGTAGGCCACCTCTCTGCTGAATGCGATATGAAGGGTATACCTGGTGTTTACCTTCCATCTCAATGCCTGTTCCATGCTACAGACCTTATTATACTATCAGCTGTCCTGTGATTACATACATGACAAGTATCCCTGGTGTGTAATGTGGCAGTCCATGTACATGTACTGCACGGTCCCAAAGGGAGGTACTGCTGTATGAGCACCCCACAATCACACATGTACATACTTGGCCACCCACACAAACACACACACATGCACGCACGCATCCTACATGCATCAACCTTCCTCCACTTCACCAGAGTGACCCTACAGACAAACTAACTAACCGCTAGGATGCACGCACACACACACACACACACACACACACACACACACACACACACACACACACACACACACACACACACAGGTGAGGCTGCACAATGATAGTACACACAGTTCTCCTATTACCCATCTGTCAACATACAGAACATATGCTACACAACAGCATGCAGTGCAGCTATAGTCAATCCATGCTAGTAACAGTATACATGTGTTCTTTGCATGTGCTGTGTCACTAGTTGATGCCCCTTCCCCTGGATACCACTGCACCCATGTACACAGTATTGCTGTGCACCTGTTCTGCACCCTGCTATGTACTGTGCACCACACCTCACAGGTGTACAACCCAATGCAGAATGTGTAGTATTGTGTCAGTCATGTCAGCTTTAATGCTCACAGCCCCTATGTTTTTCAACAACACATACCTGGGATGATATGTGGACAGATGTCATTTGTGAATGCCTGATGTCTGATTAACAGCTCTCAACAGCAGCGGACCATGTGTGACCAATCCAATACTCTTACACTAACAACCATCAAAGCATACCATGGCTATGGGGGGTGTACACACCCTTCTAGATATGGCGCACCCATCCGTGATCTGCATTGGGACCACATCACTGCATATCTTAACAGTACATGAGCCCGATATGTGACATTTCTCCTGTACTTTCACATGCAGTGTCTATGGAATGTGTTAGGTGTGAGGATGCTGACTGTGATACATACACTCCGTTGTGGGCATATGTGTGCTATGACGGTTTGTCGCATGTCTTGTGTGTACTACAGCAGTCACTACTCCTGGTGGGGGTATACCAGCGTGGGCCATCTGCAATTACCAGTGTATGTTCAGTCTGCCCTACACATGTCCCCTTAATCTGCATGATTGCAAGGTCTACTCATGTGCACATCCCTTGGTGTTCACACACTTCTGTCATTATTGCTGTGGGGGTAGGGTTATGTCTGCCACAGGTCCTGAACCTGACTATGTGCAGATACAGCCATTCTTAGCATCCTTAGGATCCCTGCTGCTGTGCACTGGTGTGTCATGCTGACAACCCCCCTTCGGCCTTTTTGCAGATGCATGACAAGTAAGACCTACACACGTGTGTCACTTTGCATTGTCCCATACACTGAACACCACATGTTACAGCCTAGTCCCAGCTGATAATGTGGACTACTGTACTGCTTTGTGCCATAGTGTATCTCTGCAGTAGTTGCCATTGTCCTACAGGTATATACACTGGTGTTGCACTGTATATGGGTGTTGTACAAAACATGCCCCTACTGTAGGCCATGTCTCCCACCATTATGTTACTCCCTATGGACACATTCCCCAATGACAGGATGTTACTTATCATGCAGGTGTCTGACATACCCTTCCAATACCCCATCATTGTCACCCCTGTGATGCCGTGCATTTCACAGCAACAATACGTGCACATGTACAGCATGCATTCTGAGTAGGTATGTTAGATGTGTACATGAAATATACCATCACCATTACATGCCCAGTGTGGTGGCAAGCATCTACATAAACCATATTCAGCAGCTACAGGCTGCTGCCTTTGTGGTATCCCGGAGGGACCTACATAAGAGGGTGAGAGATGCAATGTCACTGGCCACACCTGTGGCAGTGCTACAGGGTGAGTACAGTATTACAGTACATCAACGGTACATTTCCACAATACTACCACATATGGACATCTGTTTATTACTACTATGCAGCAACACAATATATCTATGACATGTCAGATATGCATGATCTACCTGTACCAATGTGGATGTATATGCAACAGTGGCCTACTGATGTGCCCTGCGTCCTTACCTGCATGTTCTTAGACCGGTGTGTGGGTGGCACCCACCTCCACAAAGATGTCTGGCGGTTGGTGGCTGGCCGGATGGGCAGGTGGCACGAGGCTGGCCAGGAGCTCCTTCACACGTGTCTGGGGAATGGATGTCATGCCCCCTGTGGTGAGGTGATCCTCCTGGACTGCAGCAGCACACCGACGGGCATTGCAAAGCAGGTCAGAACAATGATGCCAGACCTGCTCATAACTGCATTTGTGCAGTCCGACATCATTGACCCTGTGGACTAGGTCGTTCCACAGGGCAGTCCACTCCTGCTGCTCATGGGTGGCCCGGCCAAACAGGACAGGGTAGTGCTGGATTAAATAGATGAGCAGTACTTCATTTTCGGCAGCTGAATAAGATGGTAGCTGAGCATGTGACATCTTGGCTGAAAGACATAAAGATGGAAACAGGTCTGGGCAATTCATGCAGCAAGGTTACCACAGTTCTTAATACATATCTCTGTCACCCCCCCACCATATCAGTGACAACAATCTGTACACACAACTCATTAGGTATAGCTACAGCTTACCTACCAGTGGGACAGATATTGTATTGTATCACGCTTTGTGCTGTGTGTTTGTAGCCATGTTCCCTGTGTGGACACTGTCATTGCTGGCCTGTTACAGACTATTCACCTGCATGCTATTGTCAGGGCCACTATGGTTCCATATATACCTGTGGTATGGCTGCTTTGTGATTGCTGCACATCTGACATTCTGTGTTATTGGGGATATCTATGCATGCTGTTGGACATGTTCCAGGATTGTGTAGACTATTACTACCAACATATGTTCTATAACAGTGACACAATAGCATGTATATGTACTATTGCCCAGCAAAACCACCTCTCCAAACCCATCTGCCCATGTTACCTGGCCACATCACATGTGTATCCAACCCTGGGGCCTCCTCATGTACTGGTCCAGCAATACCATCAGGTGCAACCTACCCAGGGGATGTTGCCCCCCCCCCCGGTGGCACACACAGACATGTTCCTGTCCCCTGAGGTCAGGTTCAGGGTCTGTTCCATAACGGGCTCCACAGACACATGTGGGATGTGCTACATCACTCTGAGGCACCCAGTACACATTCACAGGCATGTTCCCATTGTGTCCATATTGGAGCCCATAGGGCATCCACATCACAGACCACACACACCATCCAGGGTGTTTACCCACCACGTGTCACATACCACCTCTGTAGACTGTCCTCTATATCTACCAACCCTGACCACCTCCACAACTATACCTGCCATACTTCCCCATATTACCATTCCATACTTCACAGACAAGGGCAATGAGGTGCCACCAAGGGGTTCACATGTGACATACCCTTCCATGTTGCACACACTGTCAGCTGTAGATATCTGTGTGTATTGCTATGTGAGCTGTTTCCTCACAACTAGCATGCAGCACTGTGGTAGTAATATAGGGGACATGTATTTACATACATATCTTTGTGTGTGTATTTGTATATATGTATACATGTGCATATAGGTATATATCAATATATGTGTAGCTATATGTGATGTTTATATGTGCTCATATATATGTCTATACATGGGTATCTGTATATTTGTGGGCATACATGTATATATATATATATATATATATATATATATATATTTTTTTTTTTTTATATATATATTATATATGTGTACATATGTACACATATGCACTCATATATGTACATATGTACACATAGAGAACTCAGCACAGCTCCTCGTGGTGTCCAGCAGAGTTCCTAGAGCAGCAGAGACCAGAAAAGACAAACTTTCCAGATTCTAAGTATTTTTTTCTGCATTTTTGACTTTTTAAGCCTTTCGATTGCTATTTCTGCCTGTTTTATTCTGCTATTACCTGTTTTTACTGTTTTTAATAGCTTGAATTGTTTATTGCACTTGCTTGTTTAAGTTTTGCTTAAAAGTTAAACAACAGGCTAATACACTCAAGTGTACTAGCTTTTGATAGCATTTAATCGAAAAACACAGCATTTATTGTATTTTCTGCCTATCTGAAAAAAAACTTGAAAAAACAAAAAAAAAATACTCTTGTTTTCCATACTTTTCTAATAGTTTGTTCCAGTGATCAGATTTTGCTGATCCCTGGGCTTTGTCTTAGTTCCTGTTTTCTCCATTTTCCTTGTTTGGTCAAGGGGTAGTTTCTTTACTCACTAGTGGGAGTAGGGAGTACTGAGCTGCCTGTTTGTCCTCAGAGGAGTGGTTTAAGGCAGTAACTTGTAGTTTATTGGCCATTTTGGGTCATTTCCTGTCTTTTCCAGCCCCTGCTATAAAGCACGCTTTGGCGGGCTTTTCTGGCTATAGAGAACTCAGCACAGCTCCTCGTGGTGTCCAGCAGAGTTCCTAGAGCAGCAGAGACCAGAAAAGACAAACTTTCCAGATTCTAAGTATTTTTTCTGCATTTTCGACTTTTTAAGCCTTTCGATTGCTATTTCTGCCTGTTTTATTCTGCTATTACCTGTTTTTACTGTTTTAATAGCTTGAATTGTTTATTGCACTTGCTTGTTTAAGTTTTGCTTAAAAGTTAAACAACAGGCTAATACACTCAAGTGTACTAGCTTTTGATAGCATTTAATCGAAAAACACAGCATTTATTGTATTTTCTGCCTATCTGTAAAAAAACTTGATAAAAACAAAAAAAAATACTCTTGTTTTCCATACTTTTCTAATAGTTTGTTCCAGTGATCAGATTTTGCTGATCCCTGGGCTTTGTCTTGGTTCCTGTTTTCTCCATTTTCCTTGTTTGGTCAAGGGGTAGTTTCTTTACTCACTAGTGGGAGTAGGGAGTACTGAGCTGCCTGTTTGTCCTCAGAGGAGTGGTGTAAGGCAGTAACTTGTAGTTTATTGGCCATTTTGGGTCATTTCCTGTCTTTTCCAGCCCCTGCTATAAAGCACGCTTTGGCGGGCTTTTCTGGCTATAGAGAACTCAGCACAGCTCCTCGTGGTGTCCAGCAGAGTTCCTAGAGCAGCAGAGACCAGAAAAGACAAACTTTCCAGATTCTAAGTATTTTTTTCTGCATTTTCGATTTTTAAGCCTTTCGATTGCTATTTCTGCCGGTTTTATTCTGCTATTACCTGTTTTACTGTTTTTAATAGCTTGAATTGTTTATTGCACTTGCTTGTTTAAGTTTTGCTTAAAAGTTAAACAACAGGCTAATACACTCAAGTGTACTAGCTTTTGATAGCATTTAATCGAAAAACACAGCATTTATTGTATTTTCTGCCTATCTGAAAAAAACTTGGAAAAAAAACAAAAAAAATACTCTTGTTTTCCATACTTTTCTAATAGTTTGTTCCAGTGATCAGATTTTGCTGATCCCTGGGCTTTGTCTTCGTTCCTGTTTTCTCCATTTTCCTTGTTTGGTCAAGGGGTAGTTTCTTTACTCACTAGTGGGAGTAGGGAGTACTGAGCTGCCTGTTTGTCCTCAGAGGAGTGGTGTAAGGCAGTAACTTGTAGTTTATTGGCCATTTTGGGTCATTTCCTGTCTTTTCCAGCCCCCTGCTATAAAGCACGCGTTGGGGACTTTTCTGGCTATAGAGAACTCAGCACAGCTCCTCGTGGTGTCCAGCAGAGTTCCTAGAGCAGCAGAGACCAGAAAAGACAAACTTTCCAGATTCTAAGTATTTTTTCTGCATTTTCGACTTTTTAAGCCTTTCGATTGCTATTTCTGCCTGTTTTATTCTGCTATTACCTGTTTTTACTGTTTTTAATAGCTTGAATTGTTTATTGCACTTGCTTGTTTAAGTTTTGCTTAAAAGTTAAACAACAGGCTAATACACTCAAGTGTACTAGCTTTTGATAGCATTTAATCGAAAAACACAGCATTTATTGCATTTTCTGCCTATCTGAAAAAAACTTGAAAAAAACAAAAAAAAAATACTCTTGTTTTCCATACTTTTCTAATAGTTTGTTCCAGTGATCAGATTTTGCTGATCCCTGGGCTTTGTCTTGGTTCCTGTTTTCTCCATTTTCCTTGTTTGGTCAAGGGGTAGTTTCTTTACTCACTAGTGGGAGTAGGGAGTACTGAGCTGCCTGTTTGTCCTCAGAGGAGTGGTTTAAGGCAGTAACTTGTAGTTTATTGGCCATTTTGGGTCATTTCCTGTCTTTCCAGCCCCCTGCTATAAAGCACGCTTTCGCCAGCATTAGCTAATTTAGCTGAGTTGCCACTGTTGCACACTAGGGCAGCGCCGGTAAGCAGGTTTAAACTATTCGGCTACCTAAAGTCCACTCTTCAAATTTTCCCTTAAAACTACCTTCCTCGAACTATACTACTGATCTAATCAGCGTATCCTATAATTAAAGATCATCTCTACTTGACTCCAAGTAGACTATTCTCTATCTGTTAAACGTAGCACTTGCTCCTACAGTACTTATTACCTCGATAGGGCACTCTTGTCATAGATAGTACCCCAAAAGGCAACCCCCATTTCTGGGTCACCCACGCCCCGGAATCTTTTTAAAGTTTTTTGTCTATTCCTTCTAGCATGTCGAGGGATCAGTTGCTAGTGTCCTCTCCTGCTCAGCTGGTGAACCTGGGAATATTGAGGCAATGTTACAATTGCCTCATGTACACAGACAACCCTCTCCTCCTCCCACAAAACACAAATACATGCGAGAGATGCAACTATACGGCCAAACTGGAGGCTGAGCTCTCTCAACATAGGACTGGTAAGACCAGTCAGGAGGAGAAGGTTACCACACACACTATAGACCCAGTCTCACATAGTACCATTACAACCTCAAATCATACACATAAACACACAAAGACATACTGGAGGCTCTGATCAAAATCTACCAAAACAGCAGAGGCCACCAAAGCAGACACCCAAACAACCACCACCTCAGAACACAACACCTGCAACACATAGACCTCACAGTCAGGTGTCAAACAGTCACAGCCCTTAAGGCCAAACACAATGCCAGACACACTAGTCATTGGTGACTCCATAGTCAGACACACTGACGCCCCGCCACCAGACTGAGTAAGGAGAAGGTCACAGTAAGCTGCCTGTCGGGCGCTAGAATCCGCCACATAACTCAAGCACTCAGGTCTCTCAACAGCAGGTACAAATATGACTCAGTCATTGTCCACGCTGGTGTAAATGACCTGAGGCACCTCCTTGGACTACATGAAAAGAGACATTGAGGAGCTCTCTGATTATGTAGCCCAGGCAGGTATGACCCTGACCTTGAGCAGTATCCTACCTTCACCAAGAATGATGCCACAATACAGAGATAAGATGATCAGCTTTAACAATTGGCTTAAACACTGGTGTCATTCAAAGGGGATCCAGTGTCTGTCTGCCTGGGATGACATGCTGGACAAGCCACGCTGCTTTGCAAGGGACGGCTTGCACCTGTCACCCTGGGATTCTGGATATTGGCAAAGGCTCTTGCCACCCCATAGTGCCTTTTTAGGCAAGGCTCAAATTCTAAACCTACCACCCTAGAACACAAAAAAGGAAAAAAACTAAGGGTAATGCTGCTCAATGCCAGAAGTCTAAATCTCAAAATGCACGCACTCGAGGCCCTTCTCAGTATGGAGAACATCGATGTCTGTGCTGTGACAGAAACCTGGTTCAAGGCTCCTGAGAGCACCCCAGCACTATCAGGTTTTACCTCATATCATGCGTTCCGGCCCCAAAATCCGGACAATAAGGAGGGGGGGGTATCCATATTCATCAAGGACACCCACACCTCAAGACTGGTGGCAACGCACGATGCATCGGAGACCATCCAGGTGCAATTAACCATAGGCAAGACTGCTCTGCAAATTGTAGCATGTTACAGGCCACCCTCACAAACTCAGGAACCTCACATGTCCTTCCTGAAAACACTAGAGGGGATAAATGTATCACCAAACACCATCATACTAGGTGACTTCAATTACCCTAATATAGACTGGGAACACTACTCAAGCCCAAACACCCTAGCCCAAAAGTTCCTGGAATTCATAAACTCAAATGCCATGGAACAACTAGTCACCATCCCCACAAGAGGAGATAACATACTTGATCTCATCATCACGAACATGGGAGCACAATGTTCAACACCGGAAGTATACCCCTCACTGGTGAGATCAGATCACAAACTAATCTCGCTGGAGGTCCTCATCCCACCCCACCTGAAATAAAAGACCACAGTAAAGAACTTCAAAGCCGACTCCACACTTCTAAAGACTAGTGTGGACTCCTTTAAGGCCCCCGAGCCGGCAGAAAACACTACGCAAGCAGCTGAATCACTTACAAATGCCTTCTACCAGCACCTGCAGGACTGCATGGATAAGGCAATCCCAAGCAAAACAAAGACTCTTTGTACCAAAGGCAAGCGTCCAGTCTGGTGGACCCCAGCCATAAACAAACTCTACAACAAAAGGAGGAAGCTACTACAAGATAGAGCAAAATCCTTAAAAGGTAAGACACCCTTGATCACTATAAGTAAAAAACTAAGAGCTCTCATAAAATCATCCAAAGCAAATTTGAGAGAAAAATAGCTAAAGACTCAAAAGACAATCATAAGGCCTTCTTTAGCTATGTTAGAAACCTGGGAGGAAACTCCCAGATATGCTCAGAGCTAGTTCAAAATGATGTGAAGATTACTGATCCTACAGACATTGCCAACATACTGGCTGACAGGTTCAGTGCAAACTTCTCCCCCCCCCCAAAAGGAGAGATATCCATACCAAATGATTGCAGCCCCCCAAACATCTCCAGCGCCCAAGTGAGAACTGCTCTCCCCAAACCACAAAACACAGCATCCATGGGACCTGATGGTGTCCCCGGCTGTGTGCTCCACGAACTCAATGAGGAATTAAACCCACAGCTAGGACAGCTGTTTAATCAAAGTCTTACCTCTGGATACGCACCCAGGAGTGGCGCACTGCAACTGTAGTCCCACTACACAAAGGCGGTGCCTCCACCGACCCTGGAAATTACCGCCCATTAGCTTGACAAGCCTTATCTGCAAAGCCATGGAGAGGATCATAATGGACCTCATAAATAAAGACATAGGAATTTGCAGACTTTGATCCAACCCAGTTTGGCTTTGTCAAAGGCAGATCATGCCTTTTAAACTTGGTTGACTTTTTTCAAACAGTCACCAAAGCCATTGATGAGGAAAGGCAGTCCATACAGCCTACCTCGATCTGGCTAAGGCCTTCGATACAATACCCCACTCGGGTATCATTGAAAACTCAGCAGCTTCAATGTCAACCCATACTACACAAGATGGCTTGCAAACTGGCTGAGTGACAGAACCCACAGAGTCAGAGTTGCTGGCGCCATGTCAGACTCAAAGCCTGTCACAAGTGGTGTCCCACAGGGCTCAGTCCTGGGCCCACTCTTGTTTGGCATCTACTTTTCCAGTACAAGCAAACACAGGAGGGTTATGGCTGACAAAGTTTGCAGATGACTGCAAACTGGGCGCCATAGTAGAAACACATCTGACACAGATATCCTTCAGAAGGGTCTCACAGAAACGGATAACTGGTGTCAGAGCCACGGCCTAAAGTTAAATGCCACTAAATGCATAGTCATACCCTTCGGGAAAAACAAGGTTACCCCTAGCTACCAAATAGGTGGCAATCCACTGAGCACAGAAGAAGTTATCAGGGACCTGGGGACCCAGGTTGATAGTAGTCTGTCATTCGACACCCATGTAGCTAAAGTAGTTAGGAAGACCTTCTACATTGCCCACCTTATCATGAAGGGATTCTCATCTAGATCAAGGGAGGTCATAGTCTCCCTTTACTCATCACTCATCAGACCAATGATTGAGTACAATGCCCCATTCGAATGTATCTGACCCGACACTTGCAGCAGCTGGAGAGGCCACAAAGTTCCTCACCAAAAGGATAAAGGGTCTCAAAATCTGTCCTATGCTGCCCAACTGAAAGAACTCCAGCTCTATTCAGTCGCTTACCGCTTGCTCAGAGGTGACCTTTGCCTAACATACAAGGCCATGTCAAACCCAGATTTGATGAATATGCTTCACCTCAAAAAATCTAGATCCATCAGAGCCACAAGGGCGGGAGACTTAAACCTCGACACGGCTATTAATAGGACGTGCTGGAGGGATAGATTCATCACCCAAAGACTCCCTATGCTGTGGAACAAAATCCCGGTACATGTGAGGCAGAGCACCTCGCTGGCCTTGTTCAAGAGAAATCTTGACCAATGGATGGGAGATCGCAGATATACCCCAGGGATTACCTCAGTGTCACTGCTCGACAGAGGCACAGGAAAATAATGGGTATAGTTCCCCATACTAAAGGGGTGGCGTAAGCCACAAAACGATGGGCTAGGCTTGTAAATGCCTCGGGCAGATAGCCTAGTATGAACCTATGAACCTATGAACCTATATGTATACCTATATCTGGGGTACATTAAGACATCAAGTCCAAAATTTCACAACACCTTCCTGCACAGCTGCACTGTTTTGTCTTACTACAACACGGACAAGTGCCACATATGGACACAGCCTGACATTTGGGGGGTATATGTAGGACCAGATTGCAGGTAACCCTATTACACACCTATGGCATTCCTGCATGCTACATTACAGATTAACGTGAGTATCCTGCAAGGTTTGGACTGTGGATCCCACGTGTCCATCATAATGGCATTACTTCCACCACCAACTATTGGCCACGTAATATACATACTTCCCATCACACAACACACACTATGATGGCTTACATCTTGTCAGTCAGTGCTGATCAGCAGTGTTGACGGCTATGGCCCACTATCCACAGGGACAGACACTATTGTCCATAGCAGTTGTTCAGCTAAACATCATTACAACACCTGGTGGCACATATAAATCATTCCACATCATCTATCCCATTATTATGGACCAAGTACTACATTATATACTTCACATACCTGCTGTGGGAATGTTGTCTGTTCTGGATAGTTTGCTGGTTGTAATTATTTTCTTTGTTTTTTTTTTTTTTTTTTTTTTTTTTTTTTGCTTTGGCTTTGCCTCTCTCTCTCTCTGTCTTTCTCATTACCACTGTCATGGCAACCACCTACTATAAATCCCTACATCATGTGGGTGTGGTCCCTTTACCTTTCCTGTATGATGGACATCCTTCCTGTGTGGGGGCATCAGTGTTACAGACAGCAGGTGGCAATACCTCTTACAGGAGAACCTGCACACTCAGGCCAGCTACATATTTGTAGGTGGCTCCAGAACTACAGACAAAGTGTGAGTAGAGTTGTATGCATTGTATAGCACTGGTATTACAGGGTTTGTGTATACATACTAGTTTAATTTGGAATGCAGTCTGTCTGCATAGCTCTCAACTGTGGATCTGTCCTCTTGATGGCCAGAGGTGTGCCCATTATGTTTTGTCTTTCCACCACACAGGTCTTGGGTCAGATATATCACTGGAAGCACGTGTGTTGAGTGCTGTCAGTACATGGCTGCATCCATTTCTGTTTCTAACTTCATATTTCTGACTAAGGGTATGTTTCAGACTATCCTGTAACACCAGCGACTTGCTTAGTGTATGACAATAGTTTTACACATATGGGCCTGTGTTCCAGCATCTGTCCTCCACCTACATACTAGGCTTTGCACATATGACATGCTGTCAAGGGTTGTTCTGTAGTGGGCTGTGAGTATATCATGCTGCCATTCCTGCCATCAATTCACTTCTGTTGTGTCCCTCACACATACTGTGGGGTTGGGGCCAAATATGTGTAGGCTTTACCTACACAATTCGTGTGTGCCCTTATGCACTCCAGAGGCCAGTGTATGTAACAGTGGTATGTGATCCTGTATTATTGAGTCTGAAGGGGGATGCACCATAACTAACCTAGGATATTACAACATGTGGGAGTATCAGGGGTAAGCTGCCTTAAGGTATCTGGATGTACATTACCATACAATATGCCTTGTTATGTAACAGTTACATCCCATTGTATCAACTGAGGTCTTAAGGGTTTGCT
>NC_056732.1:973238558-973250210 GCF_019279795.1 Protopterus annectens | reverse complement strand
AAAAGGACAGGCTAGAGGGTGTGTCTGTGTAAAGGCAGTTTTATTACAGCTTGCTCAACGTTGCCCGTTGGTTAGCTTGTTAGCGCGGTGTGCAGCTCCGCGCAAACGGGGTGCGGTGGCTTACGCCTCATTTGGCTGTCAGCACACATATCACGCTCAACTCAGCTAGGGTCACACAGTTTCAGCGTGTTAAACCACTGCTCACCTACGGGCACTCAATATGCACCTGTTAAACCACTGCTCAGCTACTGGCACTCATTTTGCACCAGTTAAACCACTGCTCACCTACGGGCAGATGCACTCACCCTGTTAAACTGTAGCTCAGCTATAGGCACATCTGGCATTTTTTATTGTTTTGTTACCTCACATTTCTTCAAAATAAATGGACTATTTCATTACATTTTACATAAAATGTGATTTTATATGTGTACATGTTTGTCAGGGACTTGTTTCGTGCTTATTTTGCTAAAAATAAAAATTGGTGTTGTGGGGGCTTGAACCATGAATGCCTGCTCTTCAGCCAGCATCTCTATTGCTACGCTATTGCTTCTTGGCTTACTTTGCATATTTAGTTCTTATATGCTTTCCCACTGACTGCTAACTGTAGCTGCGCTACGGGCATGCCCGCGCAAACGAGCGCACTCACGGGCAAACATCTTTATGATTTAAAAAAAATTTATAACATGTTCATTTATATATTTTCTGTTCATAGTCTGTAGGGGCATGTGTTGTGTTGTGTTTATTCACATTTCCATGGACTCTGTCGTGGGTGTTTACTTTGGGCACTTTTACTCTTCTGGGGGCGTGTCCGCTTACAGGGCTCGGCCTACGGACATGCCCCCTACTGTCTTACACGGACTGTGTTAGCCTTAGGTGTGATTCAGCATGCTCTCATGAATATGCAGAGCATGCTGACATCACTCCGTTTAACTGCAGCCTCCGTGTAAGAGTTATAACTCTTACACAGAGGCTTTGTGAATCCTGCCCTATATCAAAATATCAATAAATGAACACAAATTACAAGTTAAGCAGCCATATGCTCCTAGCAAACCATCGTTGGTTCCCTCTATTTCCTTTTGGTTTTATAACAAAGTTGTCTTTTGAGTGATTGTTTTATTTTTAAAGATAAAACTAGGTCTATCTCCCACTACTGTTCCAATCTGATCATTAAGATGTAAAATGGGCCAGTTCTTAATAATATTAAGAATTTCAGTTACATCACTAATATAATGTAGTGAAAGAGAAACATTTTGTTTCATGGGTGGATCTCAAGAAGACATAACTTCTATTTCATTACTAGAGAAATATGGCCATTATTTATTCTTCCTCTTCTTAGAACTTTCTTTTACAATGTTGTCCACTTCCTTTCTCTTGTAACCCCTATCATATAGTTCTTGTCTTAAGATATCAGCATCACCTTTATAAATATCATCATTGCTGTGAAGTCTTTACATTCTCATACCCTGGCCCTTAACAATGTTCTTGAAAATAAAACCAGGGTGCATACTATCAAGTTGAAGTAAAGTGTTTTTCCTACACAGTTTTCTATATAATGTAGTCAAAAATCCTTGTTGCACATCCTTCTGTATGCACACATCAAGGAAATATATAACTGTCCTGGAAAATGTATGAGTAAACATCAGAAAAGAGGTACTGGACTGTAGATAATGGACAAAGTGGGAGAGGTGAACTTCATTGCCTCCCCAAATCAGAAATAAATAATCTACAAATATTTTATAAAATGTTAAATATGGTGTATATTCATTCAATTGTGAAACAAACATTGTTTCCCAGCAAGCCATAACCATGTTGGCATAGCTATGGGCACATCCTGTGCCCATAGCTATGCCAACCTTCTGTAAAAAAAATGCCTCTCAAAAAGAAATACATTATTTTCTAGAAGAATTTCTAAAAACATACATATTAAATCTACAGTAGTTGCATCATATTTACTGCTAGTCAAAAGGAAATCTCTTACCATGTTAATACCCTGGAAGTGGGGAATAGCAGTAAATAGGAAAACCACATCTAACGTAACTAACAAATAGTCACTATTAAGGTTGTTCTCTTCAGTAAATTTAAATAAATCCTCTAGAAACTGTTGAGTGTCTTTTAAAATGTGTTCCTGTTTATCTAATATTGGTTGTAATTCTTTTTCAACAAAAATAGAAAAAGGCTCAGTGAGCCATCTACTGCCCGATACTATGGGTAGAAAAGGGGGGTATAAAATATTCTCATGTATTTTTGGTAGTCTGTAAAAGGTGGGGATTAATGGAAATTCTACAACTAAATAGCTAAAACGCTCAGCTATAATTAATTGGCTACAATAAAAATCATATGTAGCAGCATAAATCTGATCTTTCAGATTTTCTATATAATCAAAATCGATACTTGTATACACATCATCATGAGATAGAATTCGAAAAATAGTTTCAGAATACTATTTATAATCCATTACTACAATTGCCCCACCCTTATCAGCATTGTTAATCACAATTTCATTATCCTGCTGCAGCTAAGTGCTTCTCTTTCAGAGATATCTAAGTTAAAAAAAGTTTTTTTCTAAGATTACCATGCCTATGTGCTTGCATAAGATCATTTGCACATTTTTTTACAGAAAGTTTCCAGTATTGGATATAAATTAGGCTGAAATAAGCTCGGTTTTCTGAAACTCGAATAATTATTGCTATCCGAGTAAAGCATTTTTAACATTACATTTTGTGCAAATAATTTAATATCAATCACTGTGTCACTGAAATTTGAACATTGAACAGGAATAAAAGTAAGTCTGCATCTTGGAAGTGATTCCTGAAAAGCAGTCAAGCATCTTGGAAGTGATTCCTGAAAAGCAGTCAATACTTAGCTAGAAATGTGTTGTATTACCGAGTTCTTGTTTCCGTCCACATTTGTTTCATGGCTTTCACCAGAGGATCCTCTGCTTGCCATTGCCTTTTTCACCCTTGATTCAAAGAACGAGGCTGATGCATGTATTCTTTGCATCTGATGGGTAAAGGCAGAGGGAGGGTATTGGATACCTCTGCCAAATTGTTTGTCTTCTTCTACACATCTGGTTGTTTCATTGGTCCAGACGTGACTAAAGGGGAACCAATAAAAGATTTTGAAGTGGAAGGTGTGTCAACAGGCACTGGTTCACTTATGGTAGTATTTTGTACATTAGCATTAGTGGCAGCAGATTCAGTAATGGTAGATTCTGAATCCAAGTTTGCCATGGATGTTTTCTTAGGCCAGGTAAACACATTACCACATTAAAAATCAGCTACATCTCTATTAAATTTTTTACATTTCTGAACTCTTAGTCGCTGTTCATTAGAAGAGACATTGTCCATAATACTATTGAGTCTATGTGGAAACTCATCCTGAAAAGTTATTAAATAATTCCACATTTCTTATTCACAGTTTCATTAATTTCCACCTCAGCAGGTTTGAAAAAATCTATTAGTAGGCGTATATAGTTGAAACTAACTTCTAGATTAAGTTATTGCCACTTACTCAAGAATTCAGTATAGGTCTCCCCATACGTAGGCATATTCAAAACATGTAACCCATGGGGGATAACCTTGTAGAAAAGGCAGGTTTCTAGATGTAAGCACTGCCATTGAATAAATTTTAAACTTAATACAAGCAAATACAACTAGGTACCTCTTCAAATATGTTTAACCCTCCTAATAGGAACAATTGTTCTAAATAAGGGGCTGCAGTCATGGGCATACTCTAACTTAAAGTTAAGGTTTTCCATGCTAAGACATAAAAGGGGAATAAGACTGAAATTGATTATATACTTTACTCTAAAGGCATGAAAGAAGAAACAGTGGGAATACAGATGGTAGAGTTTTGAGATCATACAGCAGTGTGGACTAGAATGGGGAAGACAATGAAATAATGAAGGAGGGAAAAGGGATAAAGAAATTAACTGCTGGGTTCAAAAAGTGGGAAGAAATGATAAGAGATGATATGAGAGAGAGAGAAATATTATGGAAAGATCATATGACAATGAGGCCATTTTATAAAAACTGGACCTAGTGATGGATAGTGTATAAGAAATATAAAAATATATATTTAGAAGTAGAAGAAGAATAAAAAAGAAATAAAATGAAATAGAAAGACATTGTATGAAATGAGAAAGCTAGAAAAGGTAAGTGACAAAAATAAGGAAAATAGAAAAAAACACAGATATATGAAAATAAAGTAAAATGATGTTATATAGGCATTTTTTTCTTAAAGGAAAAACAGGAGGTTCCCCTTATTTAGTAAAAAAAGTAAAAACAAGAGAAAGAAAGAAGGATGCTATCATAGATGGCAATATACACAGTGTTAATTACAGTGAATGAAGTGATAGAGAAGATACAAAATAAATTAAAGACGTAAGACAGATAGCATGTGATATAGCTAATGCTTTTGATAAATTGAGTCTTTAAGCAATGTGGCAGATTTTAGAGGACTATTATATAGGAGAAAAATATTAAAGCAATAAAGAAATTTTATAAAAATCCATGGGTGCAAGATAGTACAAATGGATGGATGGTAAAAAGATAAAACAGGGATACTCATGAGAATGTGCTTATTTGTATTAGCAATGAATGCAGTAGTGCAGACATGGATGTATGAAATGTGGGTGGTAAGCTAGGAGATGGAAGGAAATGTTATACTACCAATATGTATGACATATGTAGCTGATTAAGTTCTAATAGCAAAAACAGGAGATACATAAGTGAGGTTGTAATAAGGACTTAAAAGCTGTTTTACCAAGATGGTTTGCAGTTAAACAAAATTAACTGTAAGGGATTTGGTGAGTTAAAAATACATGGTATATATTTCACAAGAAAGGATTCAGAATGACATTTGTTGGTTATGATAGTGTAATAAGTCTATAGAGAGAGATACTCGAAGAAATAAAAAAATGGCAGGTTATTGGAAAAGTTTTTATTTATTATTTCACAAACAGACATATGTTTAATACTTATGTATTAGGAAATATAACATATTTAGTGGGGTATATATGATTCTCACTCAAATGGAAAAAAAGAGTTATTGAAGATGTTTTAGCTTCATTTGGGGTTCAAGGCTGGATCTGTGAGAAGAAGGGATAATTTATAATAAAAAAGTATAAGGTAGTATGAGAAGTAATGCATTTAGTATCTATGCATTTATTTTGGGTAATGAGAAAGGTAAAAAAGAAAAGAGAGGAAAGATGTTATATGAAAAAATATATAAATATATGGGAGGAAAAAGAAAAGAAAAATGACAGGCTGGAAGAAAATAAATATGGGAATAAAATGAAATTATAGAAGTTAAAAGTAAGAGAGGTTGATAGAAAATAAACAACGGTGTAATAAGTTTAAGAAAAACATATTGGTGTGTGTACCCATCAAAGGAATTAAAAGAAGACTAAAAAATAACAATAAAAGACAGAAAAAAAGGTTAGAAATTGACCAGCAGAAGCAAATATTTTTTTGTGCAGAATTTTATTAGACAAATGACCAGTGAAATGAAATATGAAATATAAGGTGATAAAGGAAAGAAAATATGCTGAATATAGTGAAGATGAAACAACAAAACATTGTTTAAAGATTGTAAAAAGAAAAAAGCATTTTGGGAAAAGTTTAAAAATGAATATAGACAGGGTGGATTTAAATGTATAAATATGTAGTTATATGAGAAGTATGATAAAGTAAAGAAATATGATACTGATAAATGGGATAAAGTAGTATTTGTAACAGTATGAGGGGTGCATGAAAAAAGATGTGAAAATGTGTTATATAACAAGAAAAAGGAAGGCAATGATCTACTAGCTGAAATAAGAAGATGGTTCTGGAGGTAAAGATGGAAGGACAGAGGATATTTTACGTTTATAAAAGAAAAAATAATGAATGAAATCGAATTATTTAAGTTTTTATGTTGGTAACTTCTAAATGTAAGTATGGCTGTAAAAAATCAAAAGTATAAATAATTCATTTAAAGTTTCTATGGTATAAAGTGAATGTAAATGTTAAGAAAACACTCCTACTCTTTTCTGATAAGTTTTGAGTGATTTTCTACATCCACTTGAGCTATCACCAACTCAGGCAAATGAGATCTTGATTTAATGACTCATCTGACGGGTGGCATACTTAGGGGTGCAACATCTCCCTTATTCTACACTGCAATATTAGTATTGACAGATGAATCCAAGTACCTGATGTGAGAATAGAACTCACAGCCTTCTAAGCTTCTACCGCTAAAGACAAGCATACTACCTGTTGCACGCTGACACTGACATGACTGATAAGAACCTGAAGTTCATGCATTACTATTAGGTTACCAGAAAAATTCATGGATCTGCCAATGCATCCCTGATTCTGAAGGACTACATTTGTGCATATTTGTGTGTGTGTGTGTGTGTGTGTGTGTGTGTGTGTGTGTTGGGGCAGGGAAAATAAAAATACATTTTTCTTTTATTTTCAGCTTCAGCGGCACATATTTTAGTAGATGAAATAGAATGAGAAACATGTATCACTTCTTCTCTGTATTTACCATTTAGAGAGAGGGTAATGCATCAGTATGGATGGCAGGATAGTAGAAAGGGGAAGACAGACAGATAATGGGACTGTAAATGAGGAAGTGATGAACCTGATGGGGATATTAAGGGAGAGTAATTTGAAATGGTCTGCTGGATCACTGCCATTGTTCTTAAAAAATCTGCTGGGACAGTTGTGAAGTCACATCCAGAAAGCCAGAGCTCCTCAGCAGAGCCATTAGAAATACCAGTGAAGTAAGCCATGCTGTGCCCTTATTTAAGAATGTCAGAAGGAGCAAACCAGGAAACAACAGAAAAATTATAAAACTACCAAAACCAGCAGAAGCACACACGCAGAAGAAAAACAACAGAATACAAGTCCCACACAATTTATTGCACTTAGTGCCTCGACTAGAAAAGCCTTCAAAGAGTTACATTTCTTTACAAAACCTTCCCCTATATATATATATATATATATATATATATGGGTTCATGTTAGAACGTCGACAACTGACTATATCGACAAGTAGCCCTGCAGCACGAAATAAACGAAACCTCAAAGCATCGAAATTTCAAATAAATGACACTCCATCGAGACGACTTCACCGACAATCCTTTACCGATTAACGCACCCACATCCCATATTACAGGTAAAGGGTATTAACATATGTTGAGTGGGGGATGTAGTTATAATGTCAGACTAAGTGACATAAGTTTATAAATACATCCCCTACCTCACATATGTTAATACCCGTTACCTGTAATACGCGATGTTGGTGTAGCTGTCGGCGGAGTAAGTGTCGGTTATTTGAAATTTCGATGCTTTGAGGTTTCGCTTATTTCGTGCTGCAGGGCTACTTGTCGATATAGTCAGTTGTCGACGTCTAACATGAACCCATATATATATATATATATATATATATATATTTATATATATATGTATATATATATATATATATATATATATATATATATATATCTTATATATCTATCTATCTATATATATATATATATATATATATATATATATATATATATATTTACACACCCCTTAATACAATCTATAAAACAATAAAGCAATTAGATGATAGAACAATTAAATCATTACTTAAAGCAAACATTTCCAATTAATTTTCTGATTTAGTCCCCCTGGTGTAAGAGTGTTAAACTTTAAAATCGAAATAGATCCTTTATATAATAATATATTTTTAACAATGGCTCATCTCCCAATCTCACAAAACCTTTTTCTAAAACTGTTGCTTGTAGCAAACTATAATCACTATTATGTTTTTGCATAAAGTGAACTGCTATAGAACTTTCTAGTTTTTGCTTTTAATGCCCCTAATGCGTTCCTGCAACCTGATTTTAAACTTTCTTTTAGTCTCTCCAATGTAAAACATGTTGCAGGGACGCCTAAGGCAAAAGACAACTCCTACAGTTTCACAAGAAAATACATTAAAAACATGTGAAAATACATTACAATTGTTGCAAAGCACAATACCTCTACATCTTAAAGATAACATAGCATTTTCTATAGGTAATACAAAATAATCCCTAACTAGTCTGTCTTTCAAGTTTTGCCCTCTTTTATAAGAAATAAACGGGCTACTACATATTATTTTCTTTAAATCATAACCTCTTTTTAAAAAATTCCAATAATAAACCAATTTCCAGATCTTTTCACTCAAAATATTATAAGTTATAACAAAAAATATTATATCCCTACCATCCAAATTACATATGTCTTTTGTGTTCTTACCTACATTACAGTGTAAAGAGTTTGACTCATCAATTTTCCCCACAGATTCCATTATAAGGTCTCTGTTATATCATCTCTGTATAAACATTAGACAATGTTTGACAAACTTCATTCTTCAAATCAACTTCATTATTACAAATTCTAAATAATCCAATCATTTCTCCATATGGTAAAGCTTAAATGGTATGGGAGGGATGGCAATTAGTTCCATGCAGATACTGATTACCATCAATAAATTTGCGATGAAATGTTGTATGAATGAATCCATCATCCATGCCAGTTAAATGCAAATCCAGGAAATTAATTTCCCTCCCATATTGTAGGCCATCAAATTTCAAATCATATATGCTATTATTCATCTGTTCAAAAAAATTGTGAATCTTCTCAGATCCATTCTCACAAATAAAAATCAAATCATCTATATATCTAAAATAAAATAAAACATGTTCCTATACAAATCTATTTTTATAGATATGATCTAGTTCAAACTTAGCAATACAGAGATTGGCATACGGGGGCAAAAGGTACCCCCATGGCTGTGCCTCTCAACTGATGATAAATAACACTAGTATAACTAAAATAATTATTAATCAGGCAAAAATTTACTAATTCTACTATATAATGTGATACCGGGTTATCATCCAAATGTTTGTGGAGAAGGTTAAAGATCTTGAATTAATAATTCATGGCAGCTCAATGCTTAGGAAATAAGTGTCACCTGTTGTTAAAACACTTTGTCTTCACACCATCTCTCATGTTAAGTACCTTCCTTCTCCTGAGGACTTTTTTGTGGTGCTGAATTCTGAAGTGTATTTGGGTCTTGATTATGGCAACTGCTTATACAAGGGGCTTCTTAAATTTAAACTTGATAATTTGCAATTAACTCAAAATTCTACAGCTGGGTTACTTACATGTGCTCCAAGCTACATTCACATTTCCGTAGGTCTGTGGAGTGCAAATTCAATTTCATATCATCTTCAGTGGTTACCTAGATCTATATTTATGGGTCTCTGACACTTTAAGTGTATCGTGATCCCCTACCTTCTGGCTAAATGCAGATGTTCTTCTTCCATGGGGCTGTTGCAGGTGACATAATGTGGTTGGAGATATCTAGCATTTAGCATTTTTGTTACCAGACTCTGTGACTTTGGAAACTCCTCTCTTCATAGCTGAGTGAGTACCCCCACATTTGGGATTTAAGATATCTAGTATTTAGAATTTTTGTTACCAGACTCTGTGCCCTTGGAAACTCCTCTCTTCATAGCTGAGGGAGTGCCCCAATATTTGGTATTTAAGAGGTCTTTAAAAGTAATTTGTTCTTATTAACTAAATTCAGCATTACATGATTTATTGTGAGTTTATTAATGGTGCTAACCTATTGCACTTCTGTTGTTTTTTTATCTATATGCTACTGTTTATATGTTTTAAATACATGGTGCTTGATTACAAATACTTTAATAAACTTGATATTGGTAATGAGCAGCCTGTTGGTTTGCCATAAACACCTGACTGGATAAATACAATGACTTCTTATGGCATATCTCTTCTTGGTAGACTAAAACATGGTTATCTAACAAAAGGTTTTCTTCAAGTAAATTTGTGCTAATTCCATTGTTGCTCTACCCTTTAATCATCCCTCTAAAGTCCAAGGAGATCAAGATCTTAGAATGACTCATGCATCATGGATTGGTTTGGATGTATATGGCTTAGGAGTAAAAGATCCAGAGAAGTTTCCAAGGCTTTATGATAGGCCTCAATTAATTCATCAAAATCTAAAGTGAGCAGGTCAAATTTACATTTTATTATGCCATTGTGTGTAAACTTATTTCTCATTCATTAAGGCACTTTTTATGATATTGTTTAATGATTGCTGTCATTCACAATACCAGGCCAATAACGATTTCATGGTAACACTTCATCAATTTACATGCATTGAAGTTTCTTCTAACACCCAGACAGCTTAGATATATTCAGGTTATAGCACTGAGTGCACTTTTTATTTAAAACTCCACACCCGCCATTCTACTCCATTATACAGTAGATATGCACTTTATGCAAGGAGAGGGCTTCTTTTGCATTGATGGAAAATTTGTATCTGTTAAAGGTTGATTTGATTCCTGCATCTTATTATGGAGAGGCTGAACAGCAGAAACATTGTCTTAGGTAAGAGGTATCTCTGTTATCACTATCTGATTCCATTTTGGTGTATCTTCTGTTATCAAAAACAACGAAAATAGGCACCAAGTAGCAAGTAGCAAACAACAAACACAGTATCCAGTAAATCTTTTTAATAAAATCTCTGATGTCTCGGCCAAAGCCTTCAAGGCTTTGGCCGAGACGTCAGAGATTTTATTAAAAAGATTTACTGGATACTGTGTTCGTTGTTTGCTATCTTCTGTTATCACTCTGTTGCATTTAACTTAAATTAATTGATTGTTACAAGCCACTTTACAGTGTCCTGATCCTGCATTAAGTACTAGAAATAAGACATTTTGAATGAGGTACTGTTTTGTTGTTCCATCCAGCAGTGCATTTTATTTTTGTCTTTGGACTTTCTGAATGAACCATTTCTTAAAAACTATTGAAATGTCATACTGATACTCATCTAAAAGCAAGTAAAGAAACACATAAATAGTTAAATAAATAAATGAAATGAATTGTCTGGAATAGCTTTACAGTTGGCTTATTGGGATGGCCAGACAGTATGTACTGGTGGCTCTCAGCATACCAAGCACAGCAAAATGCCTCAAGATTATACTTATATGAACATAATCAGACACATATCAGGTGAAACACAACAAGCGGTTTAACAAATATTTATTTATTTTGCACAGATGTGAGAAATTTTAAATTATTTTTTGATATATCATGGTTTATGGTTATATGTTTTGTTAAATAACATTTTTAAGGATGTCTGGTTAGTTAAATGTTTGTTTTTGCTTAAAACTATCATTTCAGCAGGTTTTTTTTGTAATGAAAAGGTCCAGAAATATGCACTGTATAAGGAAGGTGTGTCTATACTTTTAGAGGAGGGGACTACATTCTGAAAGCTGGTGAATGATTCCAAAATACGGGCTAAGTCTCTGATACTAGGGACGGCTGGATATGAAGTGTTTTCACATACTGTATCACAAAGGAACTCTTCACTCTCTATACAGTCCTATGCATTCTAATCCACCATTTTCTGGGTCAGTTATCCGTGTAAACATTTTTCTTCTGTGTCTACTTATTTGAAACCAATGTACTATTGATTAGACTCATATCATGACTCTTCAGTAAGATTCTATGCTTTTGCATCAAATTTAACTGTAGAAAATTCCACTGACTATAGTGATATTATAATATGGGTCCAGCCCTTGTTTCTAGTCTCGTCTGTTAA
>NC_056732.1:973193558-973231058 GCF_019279795.1 Protopterus annectens | reverse complement strand
CTCTCCATATATTCACTTAATTGTTATAAAAAAATGTGAAGAGTCTCAACACAGAGACAGCCTTATTAACTATAGGTCTACGTTGTCTTTCTACCCATTTAGAAATTTTCTGTAACCCATCCTGAGCCATTTACTACTGGCCTTAGAGGAAGTTTTCCAAAGATTTATGTATCTTAGGTAGACCTGACATATTAGGAATCTTAGGGAAATCTACCATAAAGTAATCATATAAATCCTTAGAAATAATGCTAGTCTGTAATAGATTAAACAAATCATTCTTCACATTACTAACAATCCATCTCACTTTTTTCATGTTCACAAGAGTATAAGTAGGTTCATCTAACAACATATTATGTAGAATAATCTAGCACCACTACTGCACCTCCTTTGTCTGCAGATTTTATAACAATAATTCTGTCAGCAATGAGATAATTCAGTGCTTGCTTTTCTTGCAAATTTAAATTAAAGTGTCCTGGTCTATGCCTGGACATAAGAAGTGTATCAATTTCATTCTCACAAACTTTCAAAAATGTATCCATCACTGGTTGAGAGACAGGCATGAATGTACTAGGTTTTTTATACTTACTATATTCAGCAGCAGCAGTGTTAGAAAACATATAATGCAAATTTACATTCCTAGCAAACTGCCTCAAATAACCGGTTAAAGCCAAAAGAAGAAGAAAGCAAACTGCCTTAAATCTAATATCACGTCATGTAACTTGTTAGTAACAGCTGGTATAAAGGACAAGCCCTTGTTTAAAACATCAATTTGCACATCAGTTAAACATTTATGAGAAAGATTAAATACGAGTTTAAATGTATCTATATTGGACTGTCCATAGAAAGCTTCCTTCTCTTGTGGTTGTTGCTGAACAGCCTTCTTCTGTTGTTCTCTGGTGTTCTCACTTGTAAAGGTAGACGATTGAGCAGGGTAAAAAAGTTGCATTAGTCTTTGGACTGGCTCCCATCTCAAGGTTCTTACTAGTTAGTACAGATGAATTAAACATGGTGGGTGGAATTTTATCAGTTTTTGTTGTAGCCCTGTTCTCTGACTCCTGAATTACTTCAGTGGCCTCGATTTCAAATTCTGATGTAATAATATTGAGACATTCATCACTTGATACATTCTGACCAATCGCTTTTGTTAACTATTTAGAGACAACTACCACATTTGTAAGATTTACTGTGCAATCATCAGTAGATTTCATAGAATTTTTGGATATTTTATTAAAAGTGGATGAAGGGAGTAAAATAAACACTTTGTTATACCATAAGTCATGCTGGAAAAATGCTCTATTGGATAGGGGTAGCATGCACCCCCACCATATTTTTAAGAATGTCATGGATAATCAGTTTCTGAAAACTTCCCGACTTTGTAGTAAGGAAGTGATTTTTTTACATCATGTAAATGCAACAGAGAGTAATTTGTTAGAATGTGGTTACAAAAGTAGGGAAGTTAGGAAAGGATCAGAAAGGGTTAAGTCCATGAGAGGTGGGAAAGGTAGACCTTGGTATTCAAAGAATACTGGAGATTCAATTAATAAGGGACAGAGAAATATATGTAAGGTTAGGATACCCTTTACTTTTAGTACTGATTTTAAATATATAAAGAATATAATACAAAATAACTGGCAGATATTACTGTCTGATGGCAGGATGAAAAATATAGTAGGTGGTGTGCCAAACTTCAGCTACAAGAGAAATCGTAACTTAGCGAGTCTATTATATTATAGACCAGGACCTGGTGATAAGAATAACCTATGTAAATTATATAGTGGCAAATCAGGTACATATCCATGTAACAGATGTAAGGCATGCAGGTATATTAAGACTGATAATGTGTTTGAGCATCCTGTTACTAAAAGGATATATTTGTTCAAACTATGTATGCTGTTCTACTACAAATGTGATGTATATAGGAACCTGCTCAGAATGCACTTCTTTTTATGTTGGTAAAACCAATAGAATGTTAAAGAAACTTATTTTACAGCATATGGGTTATATACGGAGAAATGTGCAAAGAAGTGCAGTAGTAGGTCAACACATTAATGAATTTTTACAGCATGATTTTAAATTTATGGCTTTGGATATTTACACTCCTGCACCTAGAGGTGGTGATATAAAGAATGCCACAGAAGTTAAAGAAACCCACTGGACAGCTGGTTTAGAGCTGATGTTTCACCAGGCTTAAATGGTTTTATACCTTTAAAACCTATTTTAAAGGCTAGAAAATGTTAATTGGTTAAATGTTTTAATTAATGCAATTGGTTTCTCAAGTGTATTTATATGCAGACTGATTTTATATTTTTTGTATTGATCTGATGAAGGAGGCATCTCAGAAAGCACTTAATCTGTTTACTGCTGATTGTTTATTAAATATATGTGCTTTGCCATGGTTGTCCTATTGTTGTTTCTCAAAATGTTGTTGTAACAGCTGCCTAGTTTATTTTTTTGGGTGCTGTGAGATTTGGTCATGGTTGGGGAGACATAAAGAAGAGATGGTAATAAGTGGGTTAATCCAGTGATTTTCCTAGTGATGTCATTGAGATAGTGGTTACTTTTGTATAATAAACCATATTTCTAGTGTTTTTTAACAGTTTGGAGAATGTGTCAATCAAATTTTCATGTTCATCTATTCTGCCACCCAATAGTTTTGCTTGTTGTACTATCTCTATTCCAGTGTTATTTTCTGAGAGTACTTTGAAAGATTGGTTTTGTTCTAAGAAATTTATTTTTTTTTAGGATTTAGAAAAAGGTTAGATTTTCTTAGTCATGGTTCAATGGACGAGAAGGAGTTCTGGGTGATATATTTAAGTTTTGAGAGGGGTGGGACAGAGCAGGTGAAGGTGGCATCCTCTTCATATGGTATTATGGTTGCATACTTGGAGGGATTGTAAAGTTCATTTATAAAGATATTGAATAAAAAGGGGCCAAGTATTGAGCCTGGTGTGATTCCAATGGAAACAGGAAGGAAGGAAGGGTAAAAAGTCTTGGAGGCATTTTACTACCTGCTGTCTGTTTATGGAAATAGCTATGTAACCATGACATGGCTGAGTGGTAGAGGTTGAATGATGAAAGTTCTGTGAATAGATTTTGGTGAGAGATGATGGTGAATACTTTAGATAGGTCAAGGAACATGGATGATATGAAGTGGTCAAAATTTTTCATGTGGATTACAGTGTTTGTGAAACTGAGATGGGTGGTTGTGATACTATGGGATGAAAACCATGATGGGTGCCGGAGAGGAGAGTATTACTGATGAGGTATTTTAAAAGTTATGAATGGATACATTTTTTTCAAGATTTTTGATAGAAGTGTAAAGACAGCTATAGGTCTATAGGTGGTGAATGTTTCTGATGTGCCCCCTCCCTTGTGTACAGATGTAATAAAAGATGTTTCCCAGAGGTCCTGGACATAGTTTTCTGAGGTGGGATGGTTTATAAGGATCCCAGAGGTCCTGGACATCGTTTTCTGAGGTGGGATGGTTTATAAGGATCCCAGAGGTCCTGACATAGTTTTCTGAGGTGGAATGGTTTATAAGGATCCCAGAGATCCTGACATCGTTTTCTGAGGTGGAATGGTTTATAAGGATCCCAGAGTTCCTGACATAGTTTTCTGAGGTGGAATGGTTTATAAGGATCCCAGAGGTCCTGACATAGTTTTCTGAGGTGGAATGGTTTATAAGGATCCCAGAGGTCCTGACATCGTTTTCTGAGGTGGAATGGTTTATAAGGATCCCAGAGGTCCTGACATCGTTTTCTGAGGTGGAATGGTTTATAAGGATCCCAGAGGTCCTGACATCGTTTTCTGAGGTGGGATGGTTTATAAGGATCCCAGAGGTCCTGACATCGTTTTCTGAGGTGGAATGGTTTATAAGGATCCCAGAGGTCCTGGACATCGTTTTCTGAGGTGGAATGGTTTATAAGGATCCCAGAGGTCCTGACATCATTTTCTGAGGTGGAATGGTTTATAAGGATCCCAGAGGTCCTGACATCGTTTTCTGAGATGGGATGGTTTATAAGGATCCCAGAGGTCCTGGACATCGTTTTCTGAGGTGGAATGGTTTATAAGGATCCCAGAGGTCCTGACATCGTTTTCTGAGGTGGAATGGTTTATAAGGATCCCAGAGGTCCTGACATCGTTTTCTGAGGTGGAATGGTTTATAAGGATCCCAGAGGTCCTGACATCGTTTTCTGAGGTGGAATGGTTTATAAGGATCCCAGAGGTCCTGACATTGTTTTCTGAGGTGGGATGGTTTATAAGGATCCCAGAGGTCCTGGACATCGTTTTCTGAGGTGGAATGGTTTATATGGATCCCAGAGGTCCTGACATAGTTTTCTCAGGTGGGATGGTTTATAAGGATAGAGGCAGTGTAGATGAGGGTGTCTGCTGCTATTCTCATTTACTCAGCAGGCATTTTTAACAGTTGCTGTTAGGAATGGAAACTAAAGTTACCTCACTGAGTTTAAGCTTCATGTGGGATAATGGATGGAAGGGGATATCCTTTAGAAATGAAAGAATAGTTTATATGTAATGGGAATTGAATAGGTAAACTGTGTTGTCTTGTTGTTTTTTGTGGGTGAGGGTGTGTTAGACTGGCCAGGATAAATGAGTTTCTTAGTGAAGACTAGACGTGTTTTGGATCACTCTGATATTTTTTATGGAGCAGTTGCTAGTAGGATCTAGTGTCTGAAGTTTTGATAGGTTTTCTCACTCTGTTTTTTTTTAAGTCAATCTGCCCCTGCATTCTCAGTCTTAGGACCATGAGTTGCTTGGTTTCTTTAGTTGATCATGAGGCTGAGTTTGTTTTAACTTTCTTTACAAAGTTGGTGCATGGTGATTAGTACATTAAGAAATGTTATGCTGAAATTAGATATTATTTCATCAACGGATACAGTCTTTAGACATGGCCTGTTACAGCATCTTAGGCTAATATCGAAAGCTTCTTCACTGAATTATGTGAGAAGACATTCTGTTTTGTACATGACTTGCTTTTTTATGTTATTATTAGAATGAAGAATGGAAAGGCTGTTGGCCCAGATGACATACCTGTGGAAGCATGGAGGTGTTTAGGTGAAATGGCAGTGGAATTTTTAACCAGATTGTTAAATGAAATCTTGGAAAGTGAGAAGATGCCTGAGGAATGGAGAAAAAGTGTTTTGGTACCGATTTTTAAGAATAAGGGTGATATGCAGAGCTGTAGTAACTACAGAGGGATAAAACTGATCAGTCACAGCATGAAGTTATGGGAAAAAGTAGTGGAAGCAAGGTTAAGAAGGGACGTGATGATTAGTGATCAGCAGTATGGTTTCATGCCAGGAAAGAGCACTACAGATGCGATCTTTGCTCTGAGAGTGTTGATGGAGAAGTACAGAGAATGTTGGAAGGAGTTGCATTGTGTTTTTTAGACTTAGAGAAAGCATATGACAGGGTGCCTAGAGAGGAGTTGTGGTATTGTATGAGGAAGTCAGGAGTGTCAGAAAAGTATGTAAGTGTGGTACAAGATATGTACGAGGGTAGTGTGACAGCGGTGAGGTCTGCGGTGGGAGTGACGGATGCGTTTAAGGTGGAGGTGGTGTTACATCAAGGATCAGCTCTGAGCCCTTTCTTATTTGCAATGGTGATGGACAGGTTGACAGACGAGATCAGACAGGAGTCCCTGTGGACTATGATGTTTGCAGATGACATTGTGATCTGTAGTGAGAGTAGGGAACAGGTGGAGGAGACCCTGGAGAGATGGAGATATGCTCTAGAGAGAAGAGGAATGAAGGTCAGCAGGACTAAGACAGAATATATGTGTGTGAATGAGAGGGAGGATAGAGGAATGGTGAGGATGCAAGGAGTAGAGGTGGTGAACGTGGATGAGTTTAAATACTTGGGGTCAATAGTTCAGAGTAACTGTGAGTGTGGAAGAGAGGTGAAGAAGAGAGTACAGGCAGGATGGAGTGGGTGAAGAAGAGTGTCAGGAGTGATTTGTGACAGAGGAGTACCTGTAAGAGTGAAAGGGAAGGTCTACAAGAGGGTACTGAGACCAGCTATGTTATATGGGTTGGAGACAGTGGCACTGACAAAAAGGCAGGAGTTTGAGCTGGATGTGGCAGAATTAAAGATGTTAAGATTTGCACTGGGTGTGACAAGGTTGGACAGGATTAGGAATAAGTATATTAGAGGGTCAGCCCAGGTTGGAAGGTTTGGAGACAAAACCAGAGAGGCAAGATTACATTGGTTTGGACATGTGCTGAGGAGGGATGCTGTGTATATTGGGAAAAAGATGCTAAGGATGAAGCTACCAGGTAACAGGAAAAGAGGAAGGCCTAAGATAAGGTTTATGGATGTGGTGAGAGAGCACATGCAGGTGGTTGGTGTGACAGAGCAAGATGCAGAGGACAGGAGGAAATGGAAACAGGTGATCTGCTGTGGTGACCCCTAACGGGAACAGCCGAAAGAAGATGATGATTAAGTTGTCTTAGAGCAAAGGTGGGTAGATGGTCACTGGTTGTATCAAGAAGCATGCAAAGGAGCTTAATATTGTGTGGGTTGGAGGTAAGAATCCAGACAAGTATGGGCTGTCTATTTCATAGGATGATAGGAGATTACTAGGCTATTGACCCAGAGATCATTTTAAGCCTAGCCGGTTCAACCCAATGTAATACAGTAGAGGTAGTAGTCAGTAGCCAAGATTACATTTAGTGATGACTGCCCATGTCCAGCAGGGTTGTGGGCACTATCCCTGGTAAGAAGTTACAGTGCCTCATTCACTCTTTCAGGCTCCTGTTGAACAGTGTCATAGAGGTGCTCTGTTTCACATGAATTGGTAGCCTGTTCCAAAGATGTGGTAGTCGCTAGGAGATAAATCTGTCCCTCCAGCATGTCCTATTTAAGTTGCAGGCCATATTTAAGCCCCTGAAATGGGCAGTCCTAGACCCATTTGATTTATGGATATGCAGTAAATTCATTAGGTTTGGGTCTTGGGTTGGCCAGGCATAAGTCTCCCATAAGAAGTCTAATTTATACGGAGTATAGTGACAAGGATTTTAGTCATTCCATATAAGGCACATGCTGAAGGCCCTTGATCTTCTTTGTTAGAAACCTCTGAGGTCTCTCTAATTGCTGTAGGTGCTTAGTACGGTATACACTGAATAGGGTGCTATACTCAATTATGGGCTAGATAAGTGCCAAGTATAGGGGGGGTTATAACTTCTTTTGCTCTCGAGGCGATGCATTTACTAATTAGGTGAGCTATGTGGAAAGATCAAAGTTAAGGCCACAGTCAACCTGTGATGCTAGGTCCCTTATCACTTCATGGGTACTTAGGGTATTGTTATTGATTTGATAGTGCAAAGGGATATTGTTTGTGCTGAAGGGAATGATGATGCATTTCTTTGCATTCAGGTTGAGGCTGTGATTAATACACCAGTCGCTGGTCAGTGTGAGACCATTTTGGAGTATACTGACATCATTTGGGGATTCAATTATTGCACCTAGTTTGCAGTTGTCTACAAACCTGGTCAGCCACAACCCTTTAATTTTGACCTGAACTTCTGAGAAGTACATACCAAACAGTAGGGGGCCCAGCACTGACCCATTTGGCACCCCACTGGTAACAGGTCTACTGCTTGATGTGGAGTCACCCACTTTGATAGTGTGCGTCTGGTTTGTGAGCCAGTTGGCAACCCATCTTACAATGAAGGGGTTTACATTTATTTTGCTAAGTTTATCGATTATGCCTGAATATGGGATTTTGTCAAAAGCCTTTACCAAGTTGAGGTATGCTGTATGCAGAGATCTACCCTCATCAATGGCCTAGGTCACACTTTTAAAGAAATCCACCAGATTTATTAGGCAGGATCTGCCCTTCATGAAGCTGAATTGGGTAGGATCAAGATTTGGAGGTCAGCTATGTCTTTATTTATAAGGTCCATAATGATACGTTCCATGGCCTTACAGATGAAGCTGGTCTTACTTATGGGGCTGTAATTCCTGGGTCTGTTTCTAGGCCACGTTTGTGGAGGAGAATAACTGTAGCTGTTCTCCATTCTGCAGGAACAAAGCCTGTGGTTTGGCTATAATTGAAAAGGGTACCTAGTGGTGACACTAGTTCATCTTTTAGCCTGTTTATAAAACAGCCAGGGATGTTATCTGGTCCCATAGAGGCCATGTTCTTTGCCTTGGACAGGGCTTTGAGGACCTGTTCTTCAGATATGTAAGGTAGGGGGAAGTTTGGGGGAAGGTTTGTTGTAAGTTAGGAGATAAAGGGATAAATTTTTTGCCAGACCTATCTGCTAACAGGTTTGCTATCTCTGCGGGATCAGTTTTGGTGATACCATTGGCCACCAGTTCTACACATGCTTGGGTCCTACCCTTTAGGTTATGTACATAGCTATAAAAGGCCTTATGATTATCCTTGGCAGTACTTGCTAGTTTTTTCTCAAAGGAGCTTTTGCAGGATTTGACAAGCTGTCTTATTTGCCTGTTAAGGCTGAGGAGGGTGCTTTTACATTGTTGGGTCCTTGTCTTTGTTTTCTTGGACAGCAAATGTTTGTGTTTATTGTAGAGTTTGTTGATGCTGGAAGTCCACCATGACAGCTTGATTTTATTTGGGGCTCTGGCTTTGAGTCTATCTGCTGCAGCCAAGTTTATACACTTATGCAAGTGACTGTACAGGGCTTTAGTGTAAGCTTTGGCACTGTTACACTTTCAGATTGTTGTGGGGCTTGGAAAGCATTTATACCTTCACCTAGGAGGGTATAGTTTGCCTTGGTGAAGTTTTTTAGTCTGATTTCACCCTTTGTGAGTTCTGGTGTTAGTGTCAGTTTGAAGGTATCTGATTTGTTACCAGTTTTAACCAATGAGGGTCCAACAGTGGCAGCAGTGCACCTGTTTAGTTTTATTGTGCTGTGTAGGTGTACTGATACGTTGGGTGAAGTTTGACTTTATTGTGTAGTTTGGGGATGGTTTTATTGGCATGCTGCCAGTCTATGTTAAGATCACTTGGTATTAAGGTTTCAAGATTTATGTTGTAAGTTATCCAACATAGAATATTCAGATCCACTGATATTATCTTATGGGAGTATATATAAAGCTGCAATACATATGCCTCTATAAATATTTATTTTTACTAGTGAGATGAGAAGTTCTGCATTTTATAATAGGGAATGTATTGAGGGTTTGGGTTATGTCTAAAGTATTTTTGTAAATTATAGTATCACTGCCTGCTCTTTCATCTAACCTTTTCTTTCTAATAATATTTTGGACTGATGGTATTATTTCTTCATAATTTATTTATGGCTTTAAAATGTATGGCTGCTGATCCCTTGAAGACATCAGCTTAGTTTTCAATGTGATGAAGTCACTCATCTAATTAGATGAAATGAATGATTCAGAACATATTGCATTAGAAAATACTGAGGTATCAGGAAACTGGACCCAATCCATGTATACAGTCTTGTTAGTTCAAAAGAATAATTTTATTTATTCTTTGTTGACCTGGATAGTTCAACTAGGCAAGTCTCCTCTTTTCAGGGGAGAACCAAGGTGGAATTTATACTGACTTGGAGAAATTTGGCTAGGGCACTAGGGACCTTTCCCTATTCTTTAGAAGAGAGGAAATTAAGTGCTATTTGAAGCTTCTAGGTGGTGAAGGGCTGAAATTCCAGGAATCCCAAGATGAAGGAGAGTGCAGCAGAATTATTTCTCTGGGGATGAAATTCATTTAGTTTAAGACTGTAACAACTGAAGGTGTGGCCAATGTGGAGAGAAGGGGCATACAAGACTGTAAGCATTTTTATAGAAACTGTAAAGAATTTGGACTCTTTTGGTTTTACTGCCTCATATTAGAAATGGAAACAGCAAATGAAAAGGAAGGCTCACAAGGAAGACAAACAAAATAAAATATTACTATAGTAGATGTTGAAAGAGAAGGTGGCATGGCGGTAGAGTATACTGAAGAAAGGTTAAAAATGTAGAGGTCGTTCAAGAAGAAATAGTTCAAAGTGAGCTTATTAATACACAGGGGAAAACAGATTTGCAATTTTATAAAGTAAAGAGGAGGAGGAGGGAGAAGTGGAGACAGGAGAAGAGCAAGCACAAGATAGTTAACAATCCATTGGTGGGAGACTTAGGAAAAGGAAAATAAATGTAACATCTGGAATGGTGTAAAAAATAAAACTGGATGTTTTTTGCTTGCTAGATTCCAGATGTAACAAAGAATAACAACAACAACAAAAAATACAGGCAGTATATGGGGGGGGGGGTCATTTGGTTGATAGATAAAAACGAAAAGATAAGAATTTAGTATTAGGCTGGATAATAATATGTATTTTAAGAATAAACCAAAAAATGTATAAGATTAATAAAGCAATAACCCACACCTGGGTGTGGGTAATGCTGGATTTACCCATGGTTGGTGTGGTTTGGTCATGAGGGTGAGGCCCGAGTGGCCAGACAAAGACAACCGTGGGTAAATCCAGCATTACCCACACCCAGACGTGGGTTATTGTAATTATACAATGACGTTATTTAAGAAAAAAATCCTTACTTTTCTTAAATAATGGCATTGTATAATGCCACCATGCTGCCCTTCTGCAGCTGTCTGCTATTCTGCGGCAGTTCTGATGTACTGCACATCCGTATGCTTACGCAGTACATCAGAGCTGTGGGTGGAAGCAACGGAGAAAGCAAGATCTCTGTTGCTTTTTAGAAACTGTCTCGCTATGTTAAAGGAGTTTAACATAGTGAGACAGCTTTAAAAAAAGCAACAGAGATCTTCCTTTCTCTGTTGCTTTTTTAAAAGCTGTATCGCTATGTTAACAGTTTCTAAAAAGCAACAGAGATCCTGCATTCTCCGCTGCTGTAAAAAAAAAAAAAAAAAAAAAAAAGACTTATACTAATGGAAAAAGTCCAGGCGACCGGACCTTTTTCCATTAGTATAAGTCTGATTTACAATGTGCATGCTGACCAATCAGCATGCATGTTTTGGAATATTAATGGGGGGATCATTGTATAATAGTCATTTATGCATATACTAATGCGGCAGAGAGAAAACAGTTGCTTGAAGAAATAAAAACAATGTGTTTATAAATATGTCAATAGTGATGGTAGGAGATTTTTTTAACTACAACATGAGGAAAGAAAAGGGAAAAATAACACAAGATATCAAAATATTAAGGGAAATAATAAAATGTGAAGATTTAAAAATATGAAAGAATAGGGAATGGACATCTATCCACAACCCCTTGTCCCATTTTTGCAGAAGGGGCTGGGGTATCACTTCAACAGTAAGAATCATCTAGAGTTAAGGGTCACACCACCAGGTGGGTAACCCTGCTGTGGCTGTTCTTTTGTACCACACACTCACATGGATACTTAAAATATGACCAACCTAGAATGTCCAATCCATCTGCGGCATGTTTTTGAAATATGGGAGGAAACTGGAGCACCTGGAGTAAACCCACATGAACACAGGAAGGACATGCAAACTCTGCACAGAAATCTCCTCAGCAGAGATTTGAATCAGAAAATCTCTTGCTGTGAGATGACAATGCTGACCGTTTTTCCAGTATGCCGACCAAATGGACTTATACAAGGGAAATTTTTTTAAATACTTTTATTGAATTATCACTTGTAACACAGGCAAAATTGCATTTATATAAAAGAAAACAAATCATATTTGCATGTTCACAGTTACAAGCATTATACATCACAGATATTCTTCTGTACGACATAATCAAGCCAGCATTGCATAAATTGGTCAATTCCTGCCTTACCTTAAACTTCATTGCTCCTCCAAAACATTTTTCTGCATGTATTGCTTCCACAATTTCCATTTTATCTATGTAATTTACTCCTACCCTTTTTTAAAGATCCCATTTCCAGTTCTTTTATCTCTGCTACAATATTCACTACTTCAAATACAGTTGGATTAGATGATTTCCATTTTCTAGTATTTTTTTGGCAGCTGCCAGAATTAAACTTAACAAGGCCTTACTGTATTTAGACAATTCAGATCCTGTGTCCCAGCTCAGAAATAATTTCCTTGTTACATCCATTGGTTCATCAACTATTTCTGACAGAGTACTCTGTAGGGAATTTTTAAAGTCTGCCAACTCAATACACTTCCAAAACATGCAGCCGGATTTATGAAAGCAAGAAGAGTGTAGGAGCTCATAGCGGCAATATGTCTGCTGCGCGATCCAGGTACAGCTGGCAGGGGAGTGCACGACAGCTGCTAAAGCTACTCTTGCTTGGACAGCATCATGGTATGCAAATTACCTCATTTGCTGGTGAAAGCCATGCAAATGAGGTAAATTTGTGATCCAGGAAACACTAACCTGTCCGTGGAAGATTAATGTTAGCTGCAAAAATGTACTCCATTGGTAACGGAGTACCGTTCTGCAAATAGCTAAACGGAGCTATGACAGCTCCAAATAAAGGATGCACAGAGTTGAGGAAGCATGCCAATGGCCAAATATAAGGCCATTGGCATTTATAAATGTTTAAAAATATAACAATTTAACTTTTTTCCCCGATCTCCGATGTTTAAACATAGCGCAGCACCATGCAAATGTGCGGTGCTTATAAAAACAAGAAAATAATTAAAAAAAAGCCAAAAATAGGCATTTTCACTAAAATGCTTATTCTACCATGCAGGTGAATGGCAGGCTGAAGACAACATGGCCACAGAGTAGTGGTTACTAAGGGGGGAAGCTCAGTGTGAGAGATGTAACCATGCATTAGTAGGCAATCCTATGCAAATGAGGATAAGGATAGTGAATCCCAATTTTCCCCAGCATGTGAGCCATGTCCCAAGAGTGTAAGAGTAGGAGTAGGTGAGTAGTAGAGTAGAATATAGGTGACATCATGAGGGGGTGTGTCAGACAGGCTGTAAGCTAATTGGAGTACAGTGGCTTTTGTTTGCTTTGAGTTGCTCAGGATTGCAAGAGGTGTGCCTACAGTTGTCCTATCTGAAAATCTCAAACCAAAGGTGCGCACTCTTAAAAGATAGGAAACTCCTTGCAAACATGCACACAGCATGTGCGCGTGTGTGCATGCGTTTGCGCTTGTTTGTGCGGCGCTTCCCCTGGGTGGAAACAGAAAGGCAAAAGGAAGGAAAAGAAGTAGTAGGAAGTTAACCAAGGAGAACTAGCAGAGCTGCCAGGTGAAATATATCAGAATCAGCCAATTACACAGGCAGCAGACTAGCCCAGCCCAGCACTTTAAACTCTGTAAACAGCATTCCCCTCTCTTTTTTTCCCAAGAATGCTGCAACACTGCAGTATACAAAAAGGGAAAGCTTAAAATGCTTAAGTCAGACAAAATGTTAGGGGCTGCTTTTGCTATCATAAACCAACATGTGCAAGGTGCTGAGGGTGGTGATGTTGTGAATGCTGCTGAGCAACCCACAGTGAGGAGACAGAGAAGAGTGTACAGACCCAGGGTAACCTACCAGGGGCTACATGAGCTGGAGATAGTGGAGTGCTATAGGGTGGTCAGAGACCTCCTACACCAAATTGTTGAGCTGTGCCGGCCACGCCTCACACACAGAACCAACAGAAGGGAACCCATCCTAGTGGATACCAAGGTATGTGGTGGCATAAGAATACTAGCTACAGGTACCTTCCAGAGACCAACTGGTGATAAGATGGGGATTTCACAGGCATCAGCATCCAGGGTACTCCACCAGTTCCTGGATGCCATGTCAGCACATGTCAGTGGCCACGTATATTTTCCCAATTCCCGTGAGGCATTGGCCAGCAATATGCATCTTTTCCACCAAATAGCACAATACCCTGAGGTAGTGGGTGCAATAGACTGCATGCACATATGCATCATAGCACCACCCAGTGAGCGGGGTAGAGTCTACATCAACTGCAAGGGCTTCCCCTCCATCAACTGCCAGGTCGTGTGCAATGCCCAGGGCATAATAATAAATGTGTGTGCTGGCTGCCCTGGAAGCTATCACAATTGTCACATCTGGCATCTGACACAGCTGTACTAGAGATTTGCCAATGGGGACATCCCTGATGGTCACCTAGTGGGGGATGCTAGATACGCACTGGAGCTGTGGCTGATGACACCCATCAGAAATGCACACACACCCCTGAACAAGAACTCCATAATGAGGCACGCGCACAGACAAGAAACATAATTGAGCGTGTGTTTGGGATGCTCAAGTCATGGTTCCAGTTCCTGGACATATCTGGTGGAGCCTTGCAGTACTCACCAACTACATTTACCCAAATTGTTATGGTATGTGCCATGCTACACAATATGTTCCTGCAGAAACAGCTGCAGCAGGAACAGCATGGGGCAGGGCCAAACAGCCCCCCACCATTGCCAAGGCCTGCACAGCCACAGCGTGACTCAGAGGACGAACAACCTGAGCCTGCCCCAGTAGGCAGAAGGAGGTGTGCCCAGTATGCCCTGGCCTTGGCAAAGAGGCAACACATAGCACATACACTGACTCAGTAGGAACCATGGAAATGACACCTCTCTCTGACTCGCACATACAGTAAAAGGGATGCCTAATTTGACAGTACCTGTTTTCAAACATGTATAGGGAGTGTACTATGTGCATCCGACATAGGCAGCCATGCAGCACTACCTGAGACATGAATGCCCTATTTTAAGCAATATAAAGCACTACTATGCACATTTTACCATTATTGAGCATATTTCAATCCAATTGTGTGTAGCTATGCACCGCACTAACCAGTGCAACGTCGGGCAATGTCGGACAATGTTGGGCAAAGTCGGGCAAAGTCAGGTAAACATGCTCACTCCTGCTTTACTGTTCCCTAACCAGTCAGGACTGCCCAGCAGGAAAATGAAAAGCAGTGACAGGGCTCGAACTCAGGATACTGTGCACTATAGTCACAGTACTGAACCACTAAGCCATGACAGCATTTCACTGGCACAAACACAACTTACGACACTCACACATACCAGTTGGGGGGGGGGGTCACATACCTAACAGTCACAGCCAGCAGGACAATTGTAGACAAACACAAACACAAACAAATGCTGTATCATGCCCTCTGAAGAGGCATATGAGTAACCTCCCCCCAGGCCTATGCAGACAGATAGCAGGCCAGGCAGTGTGATGTGGGTTGGGTAGGCTATGAAGTCACAAACTAATATGCATGTAATTGGAAGCTAAGGTCTGTAGTACAGTGGTATGCCTCAAGCCAGTATGATAGGCAACAGTTCAGACTGAAATGGAGTACCTGACATAGCAGTGCAGGCCTAGCAAATGTGTATAACTGTCAGGTGTACCCCTAATCCGATGTACACCCACAATAACAATCAGGTGTGCCCCCCCCCCAGGTAGAAATGGGCCAATAATAGCTGTCCTCCCTGTATGTAAAAATGTTGATAAGTCTATGCAAATTGACTCATGGAAGCCTTGCAGGCATAGCGTGCTTCCTGTTCATAGGTTCATAGGTAGGTACTAGGCTATCGGCCCAAGGGCCTATGTAAGCTTAGCCAACAAGGTTCCCTGGCTTACGCCACCCAAGAAAGTTATTTTCCTGTGCCACTGTTGAGCAGAGACACAGAAGTGATCCCCAGGGTGTATTTCCTATTTCCCATCCACTCATCAAGATTTTTCTTGAAGAGTGCTAATGAAGAACTTTGCTTGACATAGATGGGTAGCCTGTTCCAGAGTATGGGAATTCTCTGGGACAGGAATCTATTCCTCCAGCATGTCCTGTTTATTGTGGTGACAAGGTTTAGGTCCCTAGAGCGTGTAGCTTGGAGGGATTGGGATTTCTTTAGGTGTAGCATGTCCAACAGCTCTGGGTATGACATAGCTTTATATGTTAGGCAGAGATCACCTCTGAGTAGGCAATATGCTACGGAGTAAAGCTGGAGTTTTTTGAGGCAGTCAGTGTAGGGCATTTGTTTGAGTCCAGTAATCCTCTTTGTGAGGTACTTCTGTGGACTTTCCAGCTGTTGCAGATGTCTTGTGAGGTACATTCCTAAAGGGGTGTTGTACTCTATAGTGGGTCTAATGAGTGTCGAGTAGAGGGGAATGATGACCTCTTTTTTCCTGGATGAGAACCCTTTTATGATGAGGTGTGCCACGTAGAAGGACTTCCTGACTACTGTGGTGATGTGACTATCAAAGGAGAGACTACTGTCCACCTGGGTCCCAAGGTCTCTTATCACACATTTAGTGTTAAGTAGATTGCTGCCTATGTGGTAGTTCATGAGTACAGAGTTTTTACCAAAGGGGATGACATTACACTTTTTGGCATTAAGCTTGAGGCCATGGCTCTGACACCAGGCATCTGTCTCAGATGATGTACAACACAAAGGTGAGCCCTGAAGTAAAAACCAACTTGAATTTTCACACATATATATACATATGCCCATACTGGGCATGCTCACACACTTAAACAAACAAAGCAAATTTCAGTCAACAACATACTGAAAGGTCATACTGAGCATGCTCACACACTTAGGTCATGTCTGAGTACAGCAGTACAGCAGTGGGCCACACATATCTGGCAGTTGCAATTCTTACTCCAGACACATGTCACTATTCACCAATCCTGCCTTGCGCACACAGTGATATGAAAACAGACCCATATAATATATTGGACCCCTGTCATAATCAAACTATGTAATACAAGTACTTAAGTTGTTCAAAGAAAATGAAAATCCAAAGAAGATCAATAAATCTCCGATCAGTATCATCAAGAAACAATGAGCACTCCTAACATTATCCAAGCCATGTTCTGGCAAAAGTATTGCCAAAGAGTCCATAGAGAACCATGAAGCTTTATTTAGCTATGTCATAAATATCAATGTAAACTCATATATGTTCTGAGTCAGTGCAAAGTGTAAATGAATACATGTACATGACTGACATTGCCAACATCTTGTCAGACAGGTTCATACATATTTACCCCCCTCTCACTGACAAAAGGGCCCATTACCATACCTGGAGATTGTGAAAAGCCAGAAATCACATATGCAATGGTTAAACAGCTCTATCCAAACCTAAAAACACTGTGTCTATGGGATGACATCGTGACCCTGGCTGTGTCATATGTGAACTCCAAAACAAACAGACCCTGCACCTGAACAGTCTGTTGAGACTCACCCTCTGTACAGGATATGAAACTGTTGAATGGGTTACAGCAACATTTGGCACACTCCACAAGTGTTGGTGTACAACAGACCATGGGAACTATTGTCTTATAAGCCTAATAAGCCTGATCTGCAAGGCCATGGAGTCCATCATTATGGAACTAATAAATCGAGCTATTGGGAGCCTACAAACACCCAACCCTACCCATTTTGGTTTGGTCACGGGCAGATCATAGTCCCTAAACCTGTTAGACAGTTTTCAAGGCAGTTACCCAGGACATACATCAATGAAATGAGCTCCACACGGCCTACATAGACCTTGAAAAGCCCTTTTCCAACATCCCACACACGTCGTATCCACAAAATCAACAACCTGTGCATAAACACGTATGTCATCTGATGGATTGCCAACTGGGGCACAGAAAGATCCCACAAGGTAAGAACTGTGGTCTTCCTGTTGGACTGTAAGCTGGTAACAACTGCTGTCCCCCATGGCTCAGTCCTGGGACTCCTCCTGTCTGATGTATACTTTTCAGAAATACAGTCAAACACATGAGGGTTATGGTTAGCAAAGTTTGTGGATGACTGCAAAAAGGTTGTCATAATCGATGTTTGGGACAACAGAGACATCCTTAAAAAGGGTCTCAGTCATACAGATGTGGTGTCAAAATTATGACCTCGAGCTACAGTCATACAAATACCACATAGGTGCCAACACCCTAAATATGGAGGTAATAATATGGGATCTATGGACACATGTGGATAGTCATCTCTACTTCCAGAAACACATTCACAAAGTGGTTAGAAAATCATGCTATGTGTTCCCACAAATTGCCAAGGTCTTTGCATGTAGGTCAAAGGAGGTTCCCTCTACTCATCAGTCATCAGACCCATCAGAGAGTATCATGGCACACTTGCGATGAATCTGACTAGGCATCTTCAGCAGCTGGAAAGACCACTGAAGAACCACAACAAGAGTATTACTGGTCTCAGTTGCCCCATGCAACAAGACTGAAGTTAACTCAATCTGTACTCTGTTGCATACTGTCTGCTCAGGCGATATCTGTCCAACAGACAGGTCCATGTCCAATGTAGAACTGATGTACATGCTCTATCTGAAGTAAACCCAAGGTCACTGTGCCACATGCTCCAGGGATATCATCATCAGAACAATAAATAGAACATGTTGGAGGGATACATTACTAACTCACAGACTTCCCTTGCTTTGGAACAGGCTCCCAACCTACATTAAGCTGAGTCCCTCACTGACACTCTTCCGGAGGAGCCTTGATGAGTGTATGTGAAACTGAACTGTCACACCATGGATCACTTCATCAGCTCTACTACACAGAGGCATAGGGAAATAACCTCATGTGTGGTGATAGCTGCACACTCTGGCCATACTAATATATGCCTTCAGGCAGATAGCCTATTACCTACCTATTTATCTATATATATGTAGGGGGAACACAGTATAATAAGCCAAAGATGGATGGGCAGAGATGTGTGTAAGAGGGTGACCATGACAGGGAGCCATCCAGGACTGTCCCACCCAGCACACATCCCAATGGCACAAAAGACATGAGGTGCACATCTCACCCACTGTACATAATAGCCACCAGTATCTGTAAGCATTACAGTGTATGTGGTGCATGTGCCTGCTGTACAACATGACTGTACAATGAAGTACACATCTACTATCTGTAGACATGTACCTGTCACATAGGTTCATAGGTATGTAGTAGACTATCTTCACGAAGGCATATATTAGCCTAGGCAAGTTGTGTAGCTTTCACCACCCCATTGGGTAGTCTCCTAAGCCCTAGTTCTAATAGTTAGTACCCTAAGCCCCTTTCTAGTGGGGCTGCTGATGTGATGCCTGGCGTGAATTGTCTGTTTCCCATCCACTCATCAAGGTTCCTATTGAAGAGTGTCAGCAAGGGGCTCTGTCTGATGACAACTGGGACTCTGTTCCACAGTAAGGCAAGTTTCTGGGATGGTACTCTATCCCACCAGCATGTTGTATTCATTGTTGTGATGAGGTTCATATCCCTGGAGTGTGTAGTGCGACTCAATTTTGTTATCCAGTTAGAGCATGTTCAACAGTTATGTGTTGGACATGGCTCTGTATGTTAGGCAGAGTATGCCTCTGAGTAGGCGGTATGCAATGGAGAACAGATTTAGTTTTACCAGTTGTGTTGCATAACACAACTGTTTGAGGCCAGTAATCCTCTTGGTGAGGTACCTCTGTGGTCTCTCCAGCTGCTGGATATGCTTAGTCGAGTACATCCAAAATGGTGCATTGTACTCAATGATGGGTCTGATGACTTAAGAGTAGAGGGCCACCACTACCTCTTTTGATCCTGATGCAAACCCTTTGTTGATTAGTTGGGCCACATAGGATTTCCTAATCACTTTGGCAACATGGTTGTCAAAGGAAAGATGACTACCTACTTGTGTCCCCAGATCCCTTATTACCTTGTCGGTTTTTAGGGGGTAACACCTATGTGGTAATTTGTGGGTACTTTGTTTTCCCCAAAGGGGATTACTATGCATTCTTTCACATTGAGCTTGAAGCCATGATTCTGACACCACACATCTGTCTCATAGAGTCCCTTCTGGAGAATATTTGTGTCATCCGGGGAATCTATTATGGCAAACGCTTTACAGTTCCCAGCAAAATTAGTCAACCACAACCCTCCTGTGTTGGCATGTACTTTTGAGAAGTCTATACCAAACAGGAGGGACCCCAAGACTGAACCCTGGGGAACACCAGTTGTTACCGGTGTAGAGTCTGACATGTAGCCAGCAACTCTTAATTTGTGGGATCTATCTGTGAGCCAGTTTGCAATCCATCTTGTCATGTATGGATTTATGCCTAGGTTGGTGAGTTCATCTATGATACCTGACTGGGGAATGGTGTCAAAGGCCTTAGCTAGGTATAGGTAGGCTGTGTGGAGCTCCTTTGAATCATCTGTAGCCTGGGTAACTGTCTCAAAGAAATCCACCCAGTTCAGGAGGCGTGATCTGCATTTGACGAAGCCAAACTGGGTGTGCTCAACTGTGTGAAGGTTCCCAATGTCTTTATTGTTCACTTCCATTGCCTTGCAGATCAGACTTGTCAGGCTCATAGGTTGTGAATGCCAAGGATCTTTTGTGGCCATGCCCCTGTGGAGTGGGAAGAACGTTGCTGTGCAACATTCTATGGGTACATATCCTGTAGAGAGGATGTAGAGAGAGGTGTAGGTATCCTTGATGAATATGGATACATCCCCACCTTTTGTGCTATGATCCAGGTTCTGATGCTGGAAGGTATGGAATGAGTAGTATCCTGGTAGTGCTGGTGTGCTCTCTGGAGCCTTGAACTAGGTTTCTATTACTGCACAGATATCAATATTCTCAATACTGAGAAGTTCCTCGAGTGCCTGCATTTGGAGGCTGAGACTTCTGGCAATGAGTAGCATTTAGCTCACTTTGTGGTTATTTGTGTTGGTTACGGGGTTTGGTTTGTCCTGAGTGACCAGTGTTCCACACCTGAAGTCAACGCCTCATTGGTCCGATCTGACCATAAGCTAATTACCCTACATATCCACATTCTGCCCCCACCCCCCATTAAGGAAACCATGTTAAAAAATGTCTCCAAAGCCAACTTCATGCTTCTTAAGACAGAAGTGGTGAACTTCATGACACCCATGCAGATGGACAATACAGTTATGACTACTGAATCATACACAATTGCACTTTATAAGCACTTACATGAGTGCATGGATCATGCCATCCCAAACAGAACCAAGATGCTATCCTCCAAGAAAAGGAAACCAATCTGGTGGTCCCCTGCCATAAACAAACTGTACAACAGAAGGAAGAAACTGTTGCAAAAGAGTAAAATCCCATGAGTGGAGGAGCTCCCTGGTCAGCCTCAGTAAGAAGCTGCGATCCCTGATAAAATCCTCCAAAGCTAGTTACGAAAACAAAATCACCACTGATTCTAAAGACAACCACAAAGCATTCTATAGCTATGTCAAGAATCTCAATGGCAACACTCAGATCTGCTCTGAGTTACAGCACAATGGCACTAAATATACAGACCCAACTGATATTGCCAACATCCTGGCAGATAGGTTCAGTGCTAATTTTACCTCCCTCTCACCCATGAAAGAGCCCATCTCTATACCGTAAGAATGCAAAGTTCCTGTAAGCACAGCTGCACAGGTAAAAACCACTCTCTCCAAAGCCAGAAACACAGCATCCATGGGACCAGACAACATCCCAGGCTGCATTCTACATGAACTACAGAACGAACTGGCACCACACCTAAGTACCATGTTCAATCATAGCCTCACCTCAGGCTTTGTGCCTGCTGAATGATGCACAGCGACGGTTATCCAACTACACAAGGGGGAAGCCACCACGGACCCTGGGAACTAGCACTCCATTAGCCTGATGAGCCTGGTCTGCAAGGCCATGCCATCATGGAACTTATAAACAAAGACATTGGTAATCTCCAAACTCTGGACTCCAACCAGTTCAGGTTTGTAAAAGGCAGATCATGTCTCCTAAACCTGATAGACTTCTTTGAAGCAGTCACCAAAGCCGTAGACAAGGGTAAGGTGGTTCACACAGCCTATCTAGATCTTGCCAAGGCTTTCGACACCATCCCCCACTCTGGAATTATAGATAAACTCACTAAACTAGGTATAAATCCCTATGTCACAAGATGGGTTGCCAACTGGCTCACTGACAGAACCCACACTGTGAAAGTAGCAGACTCCAAATCCGACTTCAGACCAGTGAGAAGTGGAGTACCACAGGGTTCAGTGCTGTGTCCTGTCCTGTTTGGCCTTCCCTGAAGTACAGGCTAACACAGAAGGTCTTTGGCTAATGAAGTTCACAGATGACTGCAATCTAGGACCCATAGTCAAAACTACTAATGATGTGGACATCCTACAAAAGAGCCTCACTGAGACAGATGCCTGGTGTCAAAGCCATGGCCTGAAGCTCAGTACCAAAAAGTGCATTGTCATCCCCTTTGGTAAAAACTCTGTACCCATGAACTACAACATAGGCGGTAGAATACTTAACACCAAAAGTGTGATAAGAGACCTTGGGACACAGGTGGACAGTAGTCTCTCCTTTGATAATCACATCGCCACAGTAGTCAGGAAATCCTTCTACATGGCACACCTCATCACAAAAGGTTTCTCATGCAGAAAAAAAGAAGTCATTGTTCCTCTCTACTCATCAGTTATTAGATCCATTATAGAGTACAACGCCCCTTTTGGTATGTACCTCACAAGCCATCTACAACAACTGGAAAGGCCTCAGAAATACCTCACAAAGAGGATTGCTGGCCTCAAACACATGCCCTACACAGATCGTCTCAAAAAACTCCAGCTTTACTCTGTCGCATATCGCCTACTCAGAGGTGATCTCTGCCTGACATATAAAGCTATGTCAAACCCAGAGCTGTTGGACGTGCTCCACTTAAAGAAATCCCAATCCCTCCGAGCTACACACTTTAGGGACTTAGACCTTGTCACCACAATAAACAGAACATGCCGGAGGGATAGATTCCTGCCCCAATGACTTCCCATACTCCAGAATAAACTACCTATCTATATCAAACAAAGCTCCTCATTAGCACTCTTCAAGAAAAATCTTGATGATTGGATGGGAAATAGTAAATTCACCCAGGGGATCACTTCTGTGTCTCTGCTCAACAGTCGCACAGGAAAATATATTTCTTGGGTGGCAAAATCCAGGGTACCTTTTTGGCTGGGCTTGTATAGGCCCCAGAGCCGATAGCCTAGTACCTACCTATGAACCTATGAACCTTTGAGCCTTGCCTAAAAAAGGTAATATGGGGACAGCAAGAGCCTTGGCCAGTATTCAGAAGCATAAGGGCGACAGGTGCAAACCATCTGTAGCGAAGCAACAAGGCTTGTCTATCATGTCATCACAGGCAGACAGAGACTGGATCCCCTTTGAATGACACCAGAAGGTCAGCCAATTGTTGAAGTTTATTGTCTTTCTGTTATATTGCAGTATCATGTAGGTGAAGGTAAGATGCTACTCAAAGTCAGGGTCATACCAGCCTAGGCTACATGATCATAGAGCTATTATATATCTCTTGTCATGTTGTCCTGGGAGGTATGTCTCAGATCATTCACACTGACATGTAAAAAGAAAACGTCATATATGTACCTGTTCTGGAGTGATGTAAGTGCTTGTGTTATGTGGCGGATCATAGCACTTGACAGACAACTGACAGTAACCATCTCCTTGTCCAGCCGAGTGAGTGGAACATCTGTTTGCCTGACTATGAAGTCACCTATTACTAGTGTGTTGGGTATGTTGTTTTGCCTTAGGGTCTGTTGTGATGCACACTGCTTTGGTGTATTATGTGTTTTCTGGCGTGTGCTTGGAGGTACATGTTGCTTGCTTGTCTGCTTAGTAGGACATTCTCTCTTTTTCAGATTAATATTTGTATTCTCCGAGTATGGTAATTTGTATTTATGTGTGTGTTTTGCTGGTACTTATATTGTAGGTCTATGTGAGACTGTTGGCATTGTGGTTGTATGACCCTACTCCTCTTGACTGTATTGTCCAGTATTGGGTTGACAGAGCTTAGCCACCGGTTTGACCCTGTGTGTGCCAGCATGTGGTGCATCAACCCATATATGATATGGTCATGGCCTATTCATACAATACACTCACAATACACCTAGTATGATAAGCCTGCTGAGGTTAGCAAATGTGAAAAAAACCTTTGGGCAAACTGTCAGCAAGTAATATCTGTATTGCACCCTGTAACTCCATATTGCTTGCTGAAGTGTAAAGACGTACTTAGTTTGGATTAAGAACCCCGCACTTGCCAACTGTATGTGTGTGTGTGTCTGTCTCTCCCTGGGGAGAGAGAGCAACCTTTTTGGAGACTAGTCACACCCCTTAAAAGTGGTAAACTCACCTTTGTCAAATCTGATGATGTCACCATCCTACAAATATACCTGTGGAAAGGTGAAATCCCAGTAATGGGTATAGCACATTGTGTAAATGTGTACTGCTGTAATATCATAATGTAGTTAGGTAGGGGTTCAAATCCTGCACGTGAGAGTGTGTGTGTCTCCCTAGGGAGGAGCAACCATTTTGGAGACTACTCACACCCTTTAAAAGTGGTATACTCATCTTTGTCAAGTCTGATGATGCCACCATCCTACAAATATACCTAAGGAAAAGTGAAATATCAGTAATGTGTATAGCGTGTCGTGTAAATGCATAGTGTTGTAATATCATAATGTAGTTAGGCAGGGGTTTGAGTTGTGCACTTGCCAACTGTGTGTGAGGGTCCCCCTGGGGAGGCGCAACCATTTTGGTGACTACTCGCACCCCTTAAAAGTGGTATACTCATCTTTCTCAAGTTTGATGATGTCACCATCCTACAAATATACCTGTGGAAAAGTGAAATCCTAGTAATGTGGATAACACATGTAAATGTGTACTGCTGTTATATCATAATGTAGTTAGGTAGAGGTTTGAATCCTGCATTTGCCAACTGTGTGTGAGTATGTGCGTCTCCCTTGGAATAAGCAACCTTTTTGGAGACTACTCACACCCCTTAAAAGTGGTATACTCATCTTTATCAAGTCTGATGATGTCACCATCCTACAAATGTACCTGTGGAAAGGTGAAATCACAGTAATATGTGTAGCGTGTCGTGTAAATGCATGCTGCTGTAGTATCATAATGTACTTAGGAAGGAGTTTGAATGTTTCACTTGCTGACTGTGTGTGTTCTAGGTGTGTGTGACACTGTCAGTCAATGTGGAGTGGGTTTTTATTTTTCTAGTGTATGACATATCACAATTACAACTGTATGTGCATTACACATGTAGGGTAGCTGTGGGGCAAAGCCATATGCATACAGGTGACCTCAATTATTTAATAGGTGGGTACTTTGCTTTCTGCATGAACACATCTGTTATCTTTGCCAGAGCTTGCTGGCACTTTCCAGACCTTAGATCACTTCTGTATGCTTGTGACAAGCTTAGCCACTGCAGTGATCCCTGGGCTACATCTTCTGTTTCACATCCACTCATCACAGTTTCTATTGAAGAGTGTGAGTGAGGGTTTATGCTTGAGGTATATTTGAATCCTGTTCCAAAGCAAGTAAAGTCTGGCAAAGATGACAAATCATTATAGGTGCACAACAACCTCTGTGGATCTGTATGCAAACCCCTTATTGCTTATGTGCTCCACAGAGGGATTTCCAAAACCCTTTGGTAATGTGATTATCAAAGGAGAGATGACTCAACACATGGCTCTATGTATACATTAGTACCTGTTCCACATTTTGGGGACTACTACCTATGTGGTACTCTAGGGATACTTTGTTTTCTAAAAGTGGATAACTATGCTTTCTTTGGCTTATAGCTTTACAGCATGAGTTTGACACCAGGTATCTGTCTCTATGAAACCCTTTTGGAGGATGTGTGTGTCATCTGAAGAATAAAGTATAGATCACGGTATGCATTTTCATCAAATGTGGGCACACATATCCCTACTGTGTTTGCTTGTACCTAAGAAAGCTATACGCCAAACAGGAGTGGTCCCAGGACTGAGTGCAGGTGAATACCACTTGTTACTGGCATAGAATTGTACATGGAGGCTGCAAATGTTACTGTATGTCCTGCATCGGTGCGTCAGTTGTCAATACATCATCTAACAATCGTTTATGTTCAGTCTCTTGAGGTTATGTATAATACCAGAATGTGGGATAGGTATGCATTGCTGTTGAGCTATAGCTTGGCTGTGTGAACCTCTTGTCCCTCACCTCTAGCCTTGTTAATTGGCTTGAAGTCTACTAGGTGTAGGAGCCATGATCTGGCCTTTAGACAACCTAAGTGGGTATGGTGCAGTGTTTGCAGGTTCATAATGTCTCTGTTAATGAGTTCCATAATGCTGTGCTCCATAGCCATCCAGATAACATTTGTCTGGCTTATAGGGTGAGAGTTTCCAGGATATGTTGTAGTTCTACCCTTAATCAATTTATGTTAACATTTGCACTGGGTGTGACGAGGGTGGACAGGTTTAGGAATAAGTATAGTAGAGGGTCAGCCCAGGTTTGAAGGTTTGTAGACCAAGCCAGATAGGCAGGATGAAGTTGGTTTGTACATGTGCTGAGGAGGGATGCAGAGTATATTGTGAAATAGATGCTAAGGATGAAGCCACCAGGTAACACGAAAAGAGGAGTGCTTAAGATGAGGTCTGTGGCTGTGGTGAGAGAGGACATGCAGGTGGATGGTGTGACAGCACAAGATGCAGAGGGCAGGAAGAAATGGAAACAGATGATCTACTGTGGCGACCCCTAATTGGAGCATCCGAAAGGAAAAGAAGAAAAAGACATTGTAGCTCAACCCTTGTGGACTGTGAAAACCATTACCATGTGTCACTCCACAAGTATGTAATCTGTATAGAGGCTGCATCTGGACAGAATGTTTAGTTGAGTGGTGACTTCATATGTCAGCTTGTGTATGACATAGCCAGGGACACTGTCCAGTACCATTGCCACTGTGATTTGGACTTTGGTAAACTCGAAATTGCGGCATTTCTTCATTGCAGGGCATGGATTTTTGGACTGCTCGGTAGTCCGACATGCCCCCTACACTTGTCCATGCTCCATGTAAGCTTTAGAGTTGAGGTAGTGCGCCCTCTCTAATATGCATGGCGTGTTGCCATCATACTCTTACACTGGCGCTTCCGTGTAAGACTAATCTAGTCTTACACAGAAGATTAGTAAATCCGGGGGATGGTCTCAGTTACCTCTTTCTTCTCCATCATACTTCCAAACATTTGCAATCTACCTGAAGAAATATTCTTTGGAGTCTGCTTGGGGTATAGAAATACCTATGCAAACACTTCCAAACAAAAATTGTAAATCGTCTGGATTTTGTTGTATACTTGGAAGCAATACATATGCCCTTCCATTGTTTCTTTGTGAATTGCTTATCCAGTCTCTCTTGCAAATTTTTTCTAACCTCCTCAGACCGATTCTTTTAGATATAGTGCAATACTTTATATGCCCTATTAATCATCCCTTTTGTAATAGCAGCTTCTTTTTAAATTCATGTAAAAACTCTATCAGAGCAGGTCTTTCACTTAGGATTTCGCTATCATTTTCTCTTTGCCTACACTATGGTTGTTGCTGTTGTGTCTTTCGGCTTTTCCCAGTTAGGGGTTGCCACAGCAGAACTCTGGTCTGCTAATGATTGGCAGTTGATTTTTATGTGCTGAGTTGCCAGCCCTGATGCACAACCTTCAACGAAGGTATGCATGTCTCCACGCAGAAGACACTAGCTGAGAATCGAACCAGACAGCGTCTTACTGTGAGGCAACAACGATAGCGCAGTAGCATCCCTAATAGGGAAGGCAGTCTCTAGCCTGCAGTCCAAATGTCTCCTTGGCCTCTTCCCATTCTATTACCTTTCCCTCTCTAATTATTTGTTCCCAATACCTTGATTCCTTTGCCAGTTTTCTCCAGTAAATTTCAGCCCTCTCTTGCCTATTTTCTGTACCCCTAATTGCAGTCACCCCTATCAGCAGAATCTCCTTTTTATATTCCCATGTTGGCTTAGTTCTTAGAATACCTTCTGCTACTTTATGAATATAATATTCTGTATGATTGTTGTTATTCTCTTTAAGGATCTGCATGCAAAATTCCACTCTCTCCTTATTTCTTGAATTTACCCCACTTCATAATTATCTCTTGCCACATTGAAGTTAAGCTTTCTGTTTGTGTTATGTATAAGAGCCTTAGCTTAGACAGATGCAGCTCCTAAATGCTTTATCCCACACACAGGTCCCCTCAAATTATCTATAGTATGATCACAGTTATTCTCATTAAGAGTAATATATAATTATCGACCTTGGGATGGGTAAAGTCAACCTATAACCAAATAGGATAGGTTAATTTGAGGACAAAAAGGGAAACTGGCTAGGCTTATAAAGGCCAGCAAGTGCAGCTAGCCTAGTACTTACCTATGAACCTACGAACTGTATCTCTCTACAATATCCCTTCAAATCAGGTAATACTAAACCATCTTGTTCTATTGGAAGGATCAACTTATTCCAGTTGACTCTTGCTCTCTTCCCCTAGATAAAATCATTAAACTCTTTATTAATTACTTTCCACAACTTTTCCTCTGATTGATAAAAAATATGCCTGACTTGTATACAAAAGTAAAGGGTCTAAAAACATTTTTACTTCTTGTATCTTGCTATCCATATCCACAGAGAAGAGCTTCCAGTTTCACAGTTTTTGTATTATTTTTAGTTTAGTCTCTTCCCACATATCCTACGCTACCATAACAGAATCCTATTTACCAATACGCCTAAATGCTTCATTTTCTCATGTCCCCATAAATATGAGTATTGTGAACCAATTCAAGTGTGGGTACAGGGATTACAACTACAGCCATTTTTTTATCTTCATTAATTTTATATCCTGAAAAAAAAATTGAAACTGTGTCAGAATGTTACACAACACTGAAATGTCCTTTTCAGGTTTTATTAGATACAAAATAATTGTCTACAAATAAAGTCAGCTTTTCTTGATTACCTTATCAATTATTTCCTTGAATTTCTGAGTCCCTGATTTTCTTAGCCAATGGTTCTTAATATAATGCCTAACAAAGGGGAAAGAGGACAACACTGCCGAGTTCCTCTTTTCAGACACAACTTATATGAGAAGAACCCTCCCACTTTGATTTTCGCCTCTGATCCCTCATATATCCTCCTAAGTAACCTTATTATTGTATTAGGGAATGCAAATACTCCCATTGTCCTACTCATAAAATCCCAGCTTACTCTGTTGAATGCTTTCTCTGCATCAAGACCCACCAACAGCAGCAGCATTTTCTTACTTTCTGCTTCTTTTTGGATCATCATTACTTTAATGTTGTCAGATGTTTGCCTCCCTTCCACAACATCACACTGATCTATATCTATCAATTTTTGGCAACACCTTTGCCATTCCTTTAACAATTATAGGCATAAACACTTTATAATCATTGTTTAAAATTGAAATGGGCCTATATGAAGCTGGGTATGATGGGTATTTACCACCTTCAGGTATTGCAGTCACCACAGCTTTTTTTTCTAGGTTTTTGGTGCTTTCCCCTCTATTTAAGATATGTGTCTCCTTCTTCCCACCTAGCTTCCAAACTTCCACCAGAATATTATCTATTTCTGGAGACTTTCTTTCAGATTCATTATATATCATTGCTTTTATCTCATCTCCTCATATCTTAATTGTTAATCATTGAGCCTTATCTACTAATAATTTTGGCATAATTAAGCCTTCTGTAAATATTTCTGTTTGTGCTTTTTCTTAATTTCCACATTTCTCTGCTTTATACAAGTTATCATAAAACTTCTGAAATATCTCTAACACCTCTACAGGATTTCTGGTTATTTTTCTTGTTATAGATTCCCGAAGTTTGGCAACAACCCTTTCTACTTTCTGTTGCCTAAGTTGTTGTGCTAAATGTTTTTGTGGTCTGGAGTTATTATTTAAAAAATAGTTGTTTAACAGCAATCTTTCTACATTCATGCATATTATCCTAGTACTCTCTTATTTTCTGTTTAGCACTCTGCATTTGCACCTCCTCTTGTTCTATAAGATTCACCTTATTCTACAATACTTTAGCCTTTTTATGCCCCTCTAAATAATTCATCTTACTTCTTAAGCATATCTGTTTTTCTTTTATTTCTACTCTACTTTTAAACTCCACTTTCATTTTATCCCACTCACTAGCCATACCTCTCAACCTGGAGATATCAAAAATCTGGACAAAGGCTCATGAACAGTATGTATAAGTGGCCAAAAGTAGAGAGACTATTTAACATAAAATGTATATGCATAGTAATACAACTCCACCCACTCTGATGGAATTGTGGGATACCAACATTAAAATAATTGTAAAAATGTTCCCTGATTTTAACACTAGACATTATATAGCTTCTTTAACAATCAGTGATGTTTGCACAAAATGCATACTTACAAAGTACTTCTGCTCATACAATTAACACAGTGATGGATAACGCTTTCATAATGTGCTGAGCTGACACAACAACAGCAGGTTTTCCACAGTTCACATTGAGTTCAACCATACCAGTAAATAAACACATACACTAAAATTTTCAAAGGAAGCTCCTGGTGATCTTCCATACATACCCAAGTTGAACAATTTAACGGAGAAAACACAATGTAGATGTAATGGCACAAAACACACACACACACACACACACACACACACACACACACACACACACACACACACACACACACACACACACACACACACACACAAAATCACATTTGCTGAAAAAGGCAGCCAGGGACCATTTCTGACAGGAAGTAATGGGGATATAGAAGCAGGGGGTTTATACTGTGTGTGCGTGGGGGGGGGGGGTACAGCCTTTGCAAAACATTTTATTGACACATTGAAAAGGCATATGTCCTGACTACTAAATCAAACCTCTTCTTAACAGGCCCAAGTTACATCACTACATGGTCTATAAGGGAACATGCACACTATCTGTCTTTACTAAGCAACTGGAAATTAATTTTATATCAATTTAGCCTTAATATGTGAAGCAGCTTGCAGTCTTGATGTCCTCCTTTGACAGTGTTAAGAGACGCTATCAAAAACTCCCCAAAAAACACTTGTACTTTCTTGCCACAGTAATGCTAAATGCTCACTTTTCTGATAATTTTTACCTGCCTGATGACACCTAGTTCAACCATGCCATTTTACAAATACAAATGCTAGAGTGACAATTTCCCATGGCATCTTCAGAGAAAGCAATACATATTTAAAAATTAGTGGAGTTGACACACAAACAGTCAGGAGAACAAAAAACAGTGGACGAATTGATTAAGCACTCTGCAACATTAAACTGCACTCATACAATTGGACAACAGTCACCAGATGCATTATTTTTGGCTCTGTCCAGAACTCGAAATTTTTTTGTGCTAAGAGGTTGAGGGCTGTGAGCAAGATATCTTGTTAAATCCAACAATCACCCAGCAACAGCCATAATAATTGTATAGCTCATGGTCATATTTCAGGTACTGGCCGTGCGTTACACATTTAATATCATTATATGTACGTATTTATTCATACCATATAGTGGAATCACTTAAGGAACATGGAAAAAGGGAAGCTCCTGCTGCTGTAGTCAAACAACATATACTTGAGAAACAGTGAAACTCAGAAAAGGTGGGAAAGTACCGTATTAACTGTGCTCTCCTCAAAATAAAATTTTTAACACTGCAGACAGTAAAAAATGCATTCCTGCATTGGCAAGAATGCATTCACACACAAAGTACACACTCGCTTTTATAACTTTATTAGCTTACTTGGCGCTTGCCTTTTGAGTCTCACTTGCTTATGATACAAATGGAATTGCACCATACCTCTCAAATGTCCAGATTTTGCGTTAGATTTTTTATCTATTCCTCATACATTTTTGGTTTTCTGGCAAATGAGTGGCAAATCATTAAGGATGCAAATCAGAAAATGACATGAATAATAATTAAGAATAGCTATGAAAACTGCTCTCCCTATGGAAACATTGTTTCAGCTGCTAACTCAGCACCAGAGTATTATTACTGTGCCTCCTTTAGTAAACAGCAAAGCATCCCAGCAGTTAAAATAAAAAAAAAATGCACAAAATAATACACCCACCCATACACACACACACACACACACACACACACACACACACACACACACACACACACACACACACACACACACACACACACACACACACACACACCATACATCTGTGTACAGACTACCTTTGAAGTCACACAAACTCTCAGAAGGGAAAATGTTTATTATTTTAAGTTGCTCCAATATGAGTGCGTCAAACCATAACATCTACAATAATCGAAGTGCCAGTGTACTCAGATGTCCTAGCTCTCAGACTTCCATCTCCAAAATATGGAGCACTACTTCTCACTGTGTGCAAATTTTTTTATTTATTTAATATTTGTTTACCGGGACAGTCCAACTTGGAATGATGCCAATTTTCAGTGTAGGCCCGGGGAGAAATGCATATAATGCAAATATGCCAAAAGAAAAGTGGAACATTTATACTGTGACAAAGGGAAATGCTGTTGGCCCAGCTAGCAGGAATGTTGTAAATAATTATATGTAATTTGTGAATATTAATATGATTTATATAGAAGTGTGACAGAAGGAGATACTGCCAGCCCAGCTAGCTGGAATTTTGTAAATAATCATATGTCATTTGTGAATATCAACAGGATTCATATGCTTGTCTTACAAATGTGTTAGAACTGTATGTTATATGTATATCAAACTGCTGGTATAGAAGTGTGTGTTGAACAGGGTTTGTACAGTGCTGAGCCTGGATGTGTGACCACAGTATGCACTGCTGGATTAGAGCAGAAATGTATATAAACTATTGTACATGTGTAAATGTATATGTTTTAACAGTGGAAACTGGAACATAGAAGGTTAACTTGCAAAATGTCAATACAATAGTTTAAATTAAATTGTTTTATGATTGTGCTGTAAAAGTTAGTTTCAATACAGCCAGGAGACAGAATGTCTAGAAATTGGGTGCCTTCTGTATTGTTTTGTAAATGTTTTAGTGTTTTATGTCTTCCAACAGTTGCAAAGATCTGAGAGATATGTATTTTTCACAGGGAAATTCTAAAATGTTGGTAGTTTCTGACAATGTGCGTTTAGCTTGGGAACTAAGGTCAGATGACAAACAGTGATGTCATCCAAGCTAACCCAGCAGTAATATTTGATATTATTTTAAGAACTCTCTGATAGAGAGAGACAGAGAGAGAGAGAGAGAGAGAGAGAGAGGGGGCGAGAAAGAGAGAGGACATTTTTTATTTTGTCTTTAACCTAGCAAGAATATCCATTCACCATGTCTGCCTCTTCTTGTTCTGTAAGTTTTTAGAGCATAGTAATTCTTTTAGATTCAGATAGGAATATCGTAAAATATAGCTTAGATGTTTTCTTTATTTGAGACTGTCCTGCAATTTTGTTTTAAATATTTCCTGTGATTTTGAACTCTGTTGTGATTATTTTCTTATTCTTTTATTATTTATTATTAAATATATTTAACCTTTCAACTACCATTTGAATTAATAGTAGCATTACACAGTAGGATTGGACACCCTTTGTTAAAGGCCTTAAAGTAGCTGATAAAGAGTGACTGGGGGCTGTCGGAACCACCTTATAGTCTGGGCAGAAGGGGGCATAGCTAGTAAACCTGTGCCAGCAGTCACAGTGTGACAGTGGGAGTGAGAGTGTGTGTGTTTGTGTGTGTGTGTGTGTGTGTGTGTGTGTGTGTGTGTGTGTGTGTGTGTGTGTGTGTGTGTGTGTGTGTGCGTGTGTGATTATGTGTGTGTGCAAGTGTGCAAGTGTGCGTGTGTGTGTGTGTGTGTGTGTGTGTGTGTGTGTGTGTGTGTGTGTGTGTGTGTGTGTGTGTGCGCGTGGGTGTTTGTGCGTGTGTGCATGTTTGCATATAAATCAAATCTCAGAGAGTGTGTGTGTCAGCTTTTTGGGCAGGGACACAAAGCATTGGTTGGACAGACAGGGTACTGGAGATCTTGGTTTGGCAACTCAGCTGAGATCTCAACGCTATAGTTGTACCAGTGGGAGTCTTATTGGGGATCTGGAGAAAGAGGGAGAAACCAGCCCCAGACTGACTGTGATCTCTGTGTGCTCTGAAGGGAATTTGCACTTTACTGTGTGTATATTTGTCATCCTCCCAATGTATACGTTCCCCACTGTTGCCAGTGGTGAGAATTGAGGATCCTTGATTACTGGGCCAGTGCTGGGGTGTCACATATCAATTGGTGGGCAGTGGTGGGATATCCACATCACATAATTATTGGCTTACATTGGTATGGATATTGAATTCCTGTAGCCTGTAAACAGTGGTCACTGAAGGTCATTGTACTCTCAATCAGCCACACAGTGGACATTCAGAGTTTCATATCACAATTGTTTTATGTATTTTTTTGTTAGCTTAGTTAGTCAGAGGGAGCAGGCAAGCATGTCAGCAGAGGAGTATGGCAAGCTGACAAAGAGCCAGTTAGCTGAGATGTGCCAGGCTAAAGGACTGGTGCATGTTAACCTGACTAAAGTAGACATGATTGCAGCCTTGGGCACAGCTGCATCACACACCAGTGATCAGGAGGACAACCAGGCTAACCTAGGAGATGTAGGAGTCTCAGAAAATGGATAGTTCAACCTTTCCACAGAGGACTTAAAAATTCATCTAGAGTTAAAGAGACTTGAACTGGAGGCCAAGCGTTTGGAAATAGAAGAAGCAGAGAGACTGAGATGCCTGGAGGCTGAGGAAAATGATAGACTGCTACATCTGGAAGCTGAGGAGCATGAGAGCCAGAGGCAACATGAGAAGGAAATGCTGACTCTTCACCAGGGTCATGGGGGTAATGGGGGATGGAGTAACTAAACCCCAGAAACAACAAAAGTCATTAAATTTCTTCCACAATTTACAGAGGGGGATAATTTTGATAGTTTCATTCATATGTTTGAAAGGGTATGTAAACAGTATAATGCTGACCAAGGGCTTTGGGTATGGATCCTGACCCCCTTGCTCCATGGTAAAGCTGTAACTGCTATGTCTAAATTGTCTGATACTGATTGCTTAAACTATAATACTGTAAAAATTGTCTGTTGGAATGTTTTAAGTTAACACCCGAGACTTATAGGAAAATGTTTTGTGAGCATAGATGCAAGGCAGATTAAAGTGTGCGTGAGTATATTGCTGAACTAAGCACTTATCATAGATGGGTAAGTCGATGTCTGGTCACCACTTCTGAAGGGCTGGCAGACCATTTCGTGAGGGAACAAGCCCTTAGCACTTTGCCTGAGGACATGAGAATCTGGTTCGCAGATAGACAATGCAATACTGCAGATGAGTTGGGGAAGAAGGGAGACCTATACCTAGCAAGCAGGGCAAAACTGCACAGGAAAGGGATACCCCATGCTGCTCATGGGTCTAAGGGATCCCATGGAGGGCAGCCTAAACCACCCCAACAGAGTTCACCAGTAGCAGGGGAAGTCACTAGTCCAGATACAAATCCAGGACCAAGGGTTAAAAGTTTTAAATGCAATCAGTGGGGCCATGTAGCATACAGATGTCCACAGAGGCAAGGTGGGGAACAAAAGGTGGGAGAGCCAGTAAGTGGGAATGACAAAATGCCAGCAGTAAGTTGTCTCCAGACAACAAGGGTACCAAACTACCACAAGAGGTTATATCCTATCTTAGCAAATGGGCAACAGGCCACTGCTAAGAGAAAGACAACCTCTGACCTAACCATTGTGAAGCTTGCAATGGTTAAAGAGGAGCACTACTTGCTTGGGCAGTCTACTCCAGATAAAGCTTTAGGAGGGACCTAATTTCAAATACCTTCGGCTAGGGTTCACCTTGACTGGGAGGGTGGAAAAGGTAGCCAGCAAGTAGTTGTGTTTGAGGATATCCCTGCAGATGTCCTGATAGGGAATGATTTTGATAATGCAGTACCTTGTGGGCATGCATTTACATGGAGTCAGGCTTGGAGACAAGCATGTTGCTCTGATAGCCTGGGGGAGAACCAGACAGACTGCACACTTGCAGCCAGGACTGGTGAGGTGGTTACTTCAGGGAGGGAGCTACCCTGTAACAGGGAGACTGAAGGTGAGCCACAGCTGCTTGTGAGTATCGATGTTCCCTTGGACAGAGTGACTGCAAGGGCAGAGGTGAGTAGTAGTACCCAGGCTGACAGTGAGGCATCACTGTCAGAGAATACCAGAATTCATGTGGAAGGGGTGCTGGGAAGGGTTACCAAGAGAGAGTTGAGACAGTTTCAGCTCTCAGACCCTATTTTATAAGACTGGAGGGAGGTAGCTAGTGAGGCACCTGATTCTCAAGGGAAGGGGGAATCTGTATACTGGGACAAAGGGTTACTGTATAAAAGAGTGGACCCCTGAGAGCAGAAATGCATATAAACTATTGTACATGTGTAAATGTATTGGTTTTAACAGTGGAAACTGGAACATAGAAGGTTAGCTTGCAAAACTTCAAGAAAATAGTTGAAATTAAATTGTTTTAAGATTGTGCTAAAAAAGTTAGTTTTGATGCTGCAAGGAGACAAAATGTCTAGAACTAAGATGCCTTCTGCATTGTTCTATCAGTGTTTTATTGTTTTATGTCTTCCAGCAGTTGCAAAGATCTGAGAGATATGTATTTTTCACAGGGAGATACTAAAATGTTGGTAGTTTTTAACAGTGGGGAGTTAGCTTGTGAACTAAAGTCAGATGACAAAAGTGATGTCATCCAAGTTAACCCAGTAGTAATATTTGATATTAATTTAAGAACTCTCTGAGAGAGAGAGAGAGAGGGCATTTTTTATTTTGTCTTTGACCTAACAAGAACATCCATTCACCACGTCTGCCTGCTTGTTGTTCTGTAAGTAAGTTTTTAGGGCATAGTAACTCTTTTAGATTCAGATAGGAATATAGTAAAGTATAGCTTAGATGTTTTCTTTATTTATTTGAGACTGTCCTGTAATGTTGCATTAAATATTTCTTGTGATTTTGAACTCTGATGTAACTGATTATTTATTGAGTATTTTCTTGTTCTTTTATTATTTATTATTAAATATATTTAAGCCTTTCAATTGTGGCTGGTCTGTCTAGAGATATTTAAGCTCTTAAAGTACTTGCATATCTATTTGCTGACACTGTACAGGACACTTTTAACAGCCTGGTGCTTGGTCAAACTACCATTTGGATTAATAGTAACATTACACAGTAGGATTGGACACCCTTTTTTAAGGGCCTTAAAGTAGCTAATAAAGAGTGGCTGGTGGCAGTTGGAACTACCTTCTAGTCTGGGCAGAAGGGGGGCATAGCTAGTAAACCTGTGTCAGCCTTTCCCAGGAGTGAGTGAGTGTGTGTGTGTGTGTGTGTGTGTGTGTGTGTGTGTGTGTGTGTGTGTGTGTGTGTGTGTGTGTGTGTGTGTGCGTGTGTGTGTGTGTGTGTGTGTGCACACGTGTGTGTGTTTGTATATAAATCAAATCTCAAACAGTGTATGTGCAGCTACTTGGGCAGAGACGCAAAGCACTGGTTGGACAGAGAGGGTACTAGCGATCTTGGTTTGCCCACTCAGCTGAGATCTCAATCCTATAGCTGTGCATGTGGGCAATCTTACTGTGGATCTGGAGGAAGAGGGAGAAACCAACCCCAGAGTGACTGTGATCTCTGTGTGCTCTTAAGGGAAATTGCACTTTACTGTGTGTGTACTTGTCATCCTCCCACTGTGCATGTTTCCCACTATTGCCACT
>NC_056732.1:973076520-973193058 GCF_019279795.1 Protopterus annectens | reverse complement strand
ATGTAAAAGAATGGAATACAGATCTGCCTAAAATACTGTACATTACACAGTTATTGGCACAATATCCCACAATGCAAACCATATTTGCACAGTAAGCCCACCTTTGACATGTTCATCTTACTTATACACCCATACATATGTCTACTGTTACAATATATCGACATATACTATCCCCTGTTATACCACATACTTGTTGGATTAACCCTGACACTGACAGTGGCTGGAAGTGAATTGCTGAGTTCCAAGCCCATGCCATCCCTTGTGGTGTATGAGGAGTTTGCCTTGTGACCTACAGCAATACACACATAGAATACTACAAGCATTACTACTGCTCAACAATACTTCACTACAAGATAGCTATTTCCACTATATACATTGATTACACTGTAATTCTTACAGAACAGGTACTACATACACAGACATACTACATGTTATATATACCTTCTTAGTAATTGGAGGTGTTATTGACTAGTATAATACTCATTTTCAGTTTGTCTTTCAGTGTTTTGTACTGTCCTACAAGTAGATACAGATGGTTTGAATGTCTGAAAAGGCAACCTTTTATAGTTACAGATCAGTAACATGTGCTATCCCGATAACCAATTGGTGTTCCTAAGTAGCTAATTACAAGCACATTAGCTGCGCTGTTACTGCCTTAGCCAATACCATAGCAACAGTGGAGTATAACTGAGTACTCTACTTGGGCATTATCCCTTTGCCTTACTTGTGAGGAATACAGTGTGGAAGTGTTGCTTGAAATCTATTGCAACAGCTGTATGGAGATGAACAATAATATATTGTGTGTAATTCCTAGAGGATTTGGTCTAAATGTGAGTACTGCTGTTATATTTCTGAACACTGCTACTTGTGCAGGGTTTGTCTGTACCTAATACTTCTGCATATGTTTCAGTCTGGCCAGGATGTTTGACCAGCTCAAAGCTGCATAGCTATGCATATAATGTTAGGGGGTTTACAGTGTGCTTACCAGACATATTTAGTTTGGTGTTAATGTGTATCATACTGTGCTGATAATCAGTACTCGGTAACACTTCCTGGTGTACAAACGATTCAACCCTCTGAAACGGGATTAGTTCATACAAACCCTCTAACATCAGCAGCTGTTCAATTGTATAACAGCAACTATGTCACATAGGGCCATGTTACTGTGTCTGTGTCCAGGTATGTTAAGGTTTCAGCAGATGTTGTACAGTAGTTGAATAATTGGTTGTGGTATGACAATATGTATTGATGTAATTATTTTGGTTGTGGGGGTAGATGGTGGGTGTACATAGCACATGCAGGTTTGTAGGAACCCCTTTTATACAACTTCTATATGTGAGTGGGTGTTCTTTCCCTATGTGAACACTTATCCCTTAGTGGACTAATACTATGGTAATTGCAGGCTGATTCATTAAGGCACGTTTAAATGCTTCCTGTATAGCATGCAGGTACTGTTAGTCCTTGAATCCTTTTGGCAATACATCGGAATGTAATAAAGTTTTGCTAAATGAAAGCTGTCTGTGTATTTCTGTCATGGGTATTTGCAGTCATTGCAGTTGTGTTGGTGACTGTGTCCATAGAACATATTTGTAATAGTGTATTGGCATATACTCTTCATATGTTATGTTCATATTGTTTGGGCGGGCGGAATGTGTGATTGCTATGGTCCATGTTATACTCAGATATGAACACTTTGGATGCTGTCTACACACATGCATGTATGTGTGTGTGTGTATATATATATATATATATATATATATATATATATATATATATATATATATATATATATATATATATATATATATATATATATATATATATATATATATATATATATATATATATTTGTGTGTGTGTGTGTATATGTATATAGCTATAATATATAATATATATTATTGCATACATTTATCTGTACTCCCATAGATATGTAGATGTTTTTAACCTATCTATATATCTACATATATATGTAGATCTGTATATATTGACATGTCTCTCTCTCTCTCTCTCTATATATATATATATATATATATATATATATATATATATATATATATATATATATATATATATATATATATATATATATATATATATATATATATATATATATATATGAGCATACACCTTTCATTGGGTACATGGCGGGTTGTCCTATTTCAACACATTCCTCCCTTTTGTGTTTTAATCTGTCTGCATACACAACTGGGATAGGTACATCTCAGGTAGCTTAGTGGTAGGTAACTCTGAGGATGGAGTACATGGTTGTGGGTTCTAATCCTGGAAGGTGTTATTATTTTACCTCTCAGAGTAGGCACTGGTAGGGAAAGTGTGAATAATGCACATTTAAGCAGTTGTAAGCAGGTTTGCCCATTGTCTGCGCGATGTTAAACAAAGGTTAAACCTGTGAAGCGTTTCTCCGTTTACCATGTTTAAGCACTGATTACGGTTGCGCAAACGTGTGGAAACCCACTTAAAAGTGCTTTAATCCACCTGCATCCAACAGCCCTTATTCTGGCCCTCAAAATAACTTAACAGCCTTTGCAGGTCTTGAACCTGGGACCATGAACACCACAGTTATTGACTTTACCACTAAAGCATCTGAGATATGTACACATGGTATGGTGTTTAGAATATACGTTTTACTACAGGCATTCCTCACTACTGAAAACAAATGTGACAGTCAGTTGGTGTACATATGTCTGATACATGTTAATGTTCATATGTTTGTGAAATTAGGTGTTGCAATGTGACATGACAGGTTGTATTATGAATGAGAAAGGTTCTTGTTTTGTGTCATTTTTATATTGTCCCCATACTCCATGTATACCCCTCCAGTTCACTTATTGAGCATCCGACCCAGGCTCTCCTTGATGCATGATTTCATTACCCATCATTCCTCCCCACCCCAGTCTTCACATACACAACAACCATCCCTTCTATGGTGAATTAGGTTAATATTAATAGTTATAATACCAGAGCTGCATGTGTTTTGTGTACACTTCAATTCCTTTGAATTGCTTCTGTGTCACGAAGTGTGTTAATAGATGTTTATGTATATGGCTATTTATGTAACTGTATAGTATGTGTATATATATATATATATATATATATATATATATATATATATATATATATATATATATATATATATATATATGTGTATATATGTGCGAACATCACTGCCATGTGTGTATATATATATATATATATATATATATATATATATATATTTCATATTAATTTGTAACAGTAATACATATGTAGACTTGTATGTGTTGGTTCACAAACTACAGTACATTACAATGTACTGTACATATGTACACAGTGACTGTCCCATTTGTGATCATTACAATGGAATGCATATGGTATAAGGTGTAGTCTAAAGACTGTGACACACGTATACATCTCAGATGGCTTAGTGGTAAGTCCCATGACTATAGTGTGCATGGTCCAGGGTTCAACACCTGTGATGCTTTAAAAATGTTTTTTACTCCAGAATAAGGCTCATTTAAGCAGTTGTAAGCATGTTTAAAAGTGTTTGTGTGACATTATAGCAGTGGTTAAACACAGTTAAACAAACTTTGTGACGTATAACATGTGCACGCAAACACGGCCACATCTGCTAACTACTCAGGATATATACATTTCAGTGAAGTAACATCTCACTATGTGCTTACATAACATTACATTCTCTGTTGACTTTACTATCCAGCACACATGGGTTTATATGGGTGTTTCGAATGTTTATTATACAGACGATTACTACCTATATATGCAAGCTGTGGTTAAGGTATACTTTTTGACATGATAAACATCCCTGACTTTATTGGGATTGGGACCTCAAATGCACAGATACTATGCAGATGCTGTAACCATTACACTATTGACATTAACGTTGCTTCTGCCTATTTCCTGTTTAGATGATTTCTATGTGTAAGCTAGGCTAAGCAAAGGTTGGAGGCCCCCAAACCCACTGAGCTTCACTTACTCTTGAAATAACAACATATAACAAATGTAATGTGAGAAATACATTACATTCCTAACTACATTAGGCATAGCCCCTCACTGCCACACTTCAAGGGAAACCTTGTTGTGTGAATGGGTAACAGAATATACACCCCTGGGATCATGTGTCCCAGAACCATACAGCCAGGGGGTGTGGGAGCCCATCCAGTTTGATAGCTGCGAGACCTGTTGGGGAAATTGAATGGTGTTGAATTGTAACATTAACATGCCCTCTTTAGATCACTAAGTGCCCCTATTGCCCTCCATGACCCCAGTCTTCAACAGCTTCTGGCAACTCTGCCTGGAATTGCTTCATTGGCTAAGCTTGACAGAGGCTCAGTTACTTCATCAATGGTGCGGAGAAAGCCAACACACTGTAGCTATGCTTCTAATTGCCATTGGGCAGATAGGTAGTAGACTATCTGTGAACCTCTAAAGTGCAGGCCATCACAGCCATAATATGTGAATAAACAGACTTTCAGCTCACAATATACAGTGAGAAATCACCATGTAGTCAGGAAACAGTTAAGTACAGCAGGAACATACAGAACACTAATACATAGTCACTCCAAAAGCCTATCTTGGAAGCTAGAAGACTTGTATAAGTTTAAGGCTTTCTATTGCTTACCAGTAGGTTGCCTACAGGAGAGATGAGAAATAAGCACAGATGGGAAACATGCATGCAACAATACCATACCGGCTTATGTGTCAGCTTTAGGCTTTGGAATACTGGCCAAGGCTATTAGCGCCCCAATGGTGCCTTTTTTAGGAGAGTTTCAAAGGTGAATATCATCTCTGTAAACAGCCCAATAGCTGAATCAATGAGGGTTATGGTACTCAACACCAGGCGTTGTGATCACAACATGCATCCACTCACAGCACTCCTCAGGATGGACGTCAACATCTGTGCAGTAACTGAGACCTGTCTTAAGGCTCCTGAGAGCACACCAGCACTGCCAGACTACAACCCATACCACAAATTTCAGCCACAGAACATGGACTGACATAGACATGGAGAGGGTGTATCCATATTCATCAGGGATACCTACACCTCCAGGTTAATGGGGCAGCATGATACCTCTGAGATCATCCATGTGCAGCTAACATCAGCCACAACTGCAATGTAAACTGTGGCCTGCTACAGATCACCCTCCATGACCCACGACCACCACTCCACCTACCTGGAGACAGTGAAGAACATGATAGTTCTAACGCACACCCTGGCATTGGTCGATGTCAACTACCCTACCATTAACTGGGAAACTTACTCAAGTACTCACTTCCAGGCCGAGCGCTTCCTGGAATTTATTGCCTCATATGCCCTGTATCAGGTGGTAACCTCCCTAATGAGGGGTGGAAACATATTAGAAGTGGTCATCACCAACATGGGCAACTGGTGCACCACAGCAGAGGTTAACCGGTCACTGGTTAGATCTGACCATGAACTATTCACTGTTTCCACATCCAAACATCTCCCCAACCCACGGAAACCACAGCGTATACCTTTTCTACAGCTAAATTTACACTACTAGTGACAGGGGTGGAGGGATTTGCATCCCCCATGCTAAGGGGAAGCACTGCTCAAGATACAGACAGATTTACAAATGCAATCTATAAGCACCTACATGGATGTATGGATCGTGCCATCACTGGTAAACCAAGACTCACTCCTCCTAGACAAGGACACCAGTCTGGTGGACCCCTGCAATAAACAGGCTATGCTACAGAAGTAGGACAGTGTTCCAGACAAACAGCAAATCCCATGAAAGGCAGACATCCGTGACTACTATTAGTATGATACGTAGGTCGCTCATGACATCATCCAAGGCTAACATCAGCAGGAAAATACGCAAGGATTCGAAAGATAACCACAAAGCCTTCTTTGGCTATGTCAAGGATCTAAGTGGTGACACACAGATTTGCACTGTGCCGGCAAAATATAGCACAAAATATGCTGACCCTACTGATATTGCCAACATCCTTGCAGATACATTCAGTGCATACTTTACCCCCTAAAGAGCCCACACTACCCGAAAGGTACAGTATCCCACACATCAGAGACACACAGGTGGAAATGGCCCTCTCTAATAGCAGAACACAGCATCAGTGGAGGTAGATGTTGTCCCAGACTGCATCTTGCAAACTGTACAAGACAACCTGACCCCCACCTAATTAAGCTTTTCAACCTCAGCCTCTCCACAGGCTACATGCCCATACAATGGTGCGTGGCAACTGTTATTCCACTCCATCAAGGTGGAATCACAACTGACCATAGTAACTACCACCCCATAAGCCTGTCTAGCCTGGTCTGCAATGGTATGGATTGCATCCTCTTGGCACTCATTAACAAAGACATTGGTAACCTTCAAACATGTGACCCAACCCAGGTCAGCTTGGTTGAGTGCAGTTCATGCCTACTGAACCTGTTTGATGTCTTACATACAGTCACCAAGACATTAGATGACAAGAGAGGTGGTTTACACATACCAACTGGACCTCGCCAAGCCTTTTGACACCATGCCCCACTCAGGTAGTATTGATAAACACACCAGCCTGTACATACACCCATACATCACAGGTTGGGTTGCCAACGGGCTTACACACAGAACCCGCATGGTACGACTAGCGGTCTCCAGGTCCAACTCTTGACCAGTCACAACTGGTATCCCACAGGACACAGTTCTGGGAGCCCTACTGTTTGGCATAAACTTCTCAGAGGTACAGGCAAACACAGGTGGACTATGGCAGGCCATGTTTGATAATGACTGCAAACTGGGGGCCATGATTGATAGTCCAGCTGACACAGACATTCCTCAAGGGGCCTCACAGAGACCGACACAGGGTGTCAAAGTCATGGCCTCCAGCCAAGTGCCACTAACTGCATGGTCATTCCATTGTGGAATATTAAGCACCCACATATTAACACATAAGTGGCAGCCACTTTAATACGGATGAGGTAATGGGGTATCTGGCGACTAAGGTAGATAGTGATCTACCCTTTGACAATCATATCTCCAAAGTAGTTAGGACACCCTTCTATTTAGGCCATCTGATTACTAAAGGGTTCCCATCTAGATATATGGGGGTTATAGTGCCCCTTTACTCATCACTCATCAGTCCCATCATAGAGTATAATAACCCATTTGGGATGTACCTCAGAAGACACTTCCAATAGCTGAAAGGTCCACGAATGTACCTCGCCAAGGGGATTACTGGCCTCAAACATATGCCCTATGTAGCCAGACTGAATAAACTCCTGCTTTACTCAGTGGCATCGTGTTTACCCAGAGATGATCTCTGCTGGCCAACACAGCCATGTTGAACTCAGGCTTAATGGATATGCTCCACCTATGGAAATCCATGTCACAGTGAGCCACACATTGTAGTGAGCTGAACCTTGCCACAACAATAACTGGAAGATACTGGAGGGACGGATTCCTGTCACAGACACTCCCCATACTTTGGAACAATTTCTCTAACTACATAATACAGAGCCCCTCACTAACACTTTGCAAGAGAAACCTTGAAGTGTGGATGTGGAACAGTAGATGCACCGCAGGGATCCCACCATTGGCTCTGCTCCACAGAGGAGCAGTGAATGAATCAATGGGGTGGCAAAAGCTGACACATTTAGGCTAGGCTTATGAATGGCCTCTGGCAGTTGGCCAAATACCTACCTATGAACCTATACATACAGTATCAGCACATACAGATAGCTTAATTTACTGTTCGGGTGTTGACTTACCTTGTGCTAATGACGGTTGTGTGTGCCATAGTTGAGGGCTGCCTATGTTGGATGCACATAGTAGACTGACTATACATGACAATTTACAGGTAGTCTTGTGTGTGTGCCATCCATTTTTTACTGTATGTGCAGGTGGAGAAAGGTGTCAGTCCCTAGGTGCCTACACTGTCAGTGTGTTTGCTATAGGTTCCCTCCTTGCCAAGGCATGGGCATAATGGGCATGCCTCGATCTGCCTACTGGGACTGGCTCAGGGTGGTCATGGTCTGGGTACCTCTGTGCCTGTGGGGCCTTTGGCAATGGTGGTGGGCTGTGAGGGCCTTCACCATTCTGTCTCTGCTGCAGCTGTTTCCACAGGATCATATTGTGTAGCATGGCATATACTATGAAGATGTGGGCACACGTGCCTGGAGAGTACTGCAAGGCTCCACCAGATATGTCCAAGCAAAGGAACTGTGATTTCAGCATCCCAAACACACACTCTATGATGAGTCTGGTTTGTGCGTGTGCTTCATTATGGCATTCCTGCATGGGTGTGTGTGCATTTCTGATGGGAGTCATCATCCACGGTTCCAGTGCCTAGCCAGCATCCCCTACCAGGTGGCCATTTGGGATGTCACCCCTGGCAAATGACTGATATAGCTGTGAGGCATGCCAGATGTGGGAGTTGTGATAGCTTCCAGGGCTGCCAGCACACACATCCATGATAATGCCCTGGGTATTGCACATGACCTGACAGTTGATGGAGGGGTATCCCTTGCGGTTTATTTAGTGCCTACCCTGCTCACCGGGTGGTGACTTGATGTGTATGTGCATGGCAAGCAGTCTGTTGCATCCAGTACCTCTGAGTATTCTGCCACATAGTGGAAGAGATGCATATTGCTGGCCAACTCCTCCCGCATTTGGGGGACATATATGTGCTCATTGGCATGTGTTAACATGGCATCCAGGAACTGGTGTAGTACCCTGGATGCTGATGCCTGTGAGATCCGCATGATATCCCCAGTTGGTCTTTGAAAGATACCTGTAGCTAGTATTCTCGGGCTTGCACATACCTTCGTATCCACTGGGATGGGTTCCTCTCTGATTGTTCTGGCTCTGAGATGTGGCCAGCACAGCTCCACAAGTTGCTGTAGGATGTCCCTGTCCACCCTGTAATGCTCTACTATCTCCAGATCATGTAGCCCCTGGCAGGTTACCCTGGGTTTGAACACTCTCCTCCTCCTCTGGTGCCTGAGGTGGTCGTGTGCATCACCCTCCACACCACCTTCAGTCTCCAACACATGCTGGTGGATCAAAGCTATGGCAGCCCCTAACATGTACATACTAAAAGTTCCCCGTCTGTATACACCACTCATGCAGAGTATATGGGAATACACAAATGTGTGTGATGTGCTTTCACACTTTATACTATTGTGCTATGGATGCTGCTGATGTCATTGGGTGTGTATGAGCTATTCCAGCTGCAGACTGTCTTAATTATGGGTTTTACAATGAGTATTGCAAGGGTGGGGCCTTTACTGTGGAGTTATGCTTGCCTACCTTGATTAATCTGTTGCTCTTTAATTCACTTTTAGACCTGGATCCCCTCCCATTATCAGGCATGCATCCACCTGCTATCTTTCTTGTTTTGTACTTTCCCTACCCAGTCATGACAAAATGTGTCTTGTAGCTGATATACTGCAAATCGGCTTTGTTCTGCTTTGACACTTTACTGTTTTCTTTGCAGTACAGCCCCTCCCCTTCCTTGTTCTGCAGGTAGCTGCTTGCAGCCTTGTTAGCTGTTGTCAATGGCCCACTGTAGGCTCCTAGGTGTCAATTAGTCATTTGTACTACAATTTACCTCCTGCAGCATTTCCTTATTTCTTTCCATATCCTTCCTGTTTCAGCTGCAGCATGTGCCGCGCAAACCCGTTTACCGGGTTTACGTGCGTTTTCATCTCCGTTCACATGCATACCCAGTTACCTTGTGTACTCTTAGCTAATCAAAGCTATGGCCAGTTCGACACATCCCTATCCTGCAGCTTTGCCTAGCTAGGGGAAAACCAGTTTAGCAATGCTCCAATGTGCTTACAGCAATGACGATACACCCCTCTCTTGGTGTCATCTTTATCTCAAGGGCACACCTCGGTGTTATAATGCTATGCTGTGATGTGCATTACACCAGCAGGGAATCTGTGATTCACTATTACTCTTCTCATTTGCATGGCATTGCCTACTAATTCCTAGCTACCAAACATAACACTGTCACAGCCCCTTAGCAACCCTTGCGCCATAGTATGGTGTAGCATGCCTGCCATTGACTATTATGGGGAAATCATGATATGTGTTACATTGCAGTTTTATTCCATATTTTTATATTTTCCTTGTGATCCCCTTTGCGCGCCGCTATCCTGCACTTCCACGTCGCGATAGTGCAACTATATATATTAAATGTTATTTTTATCATTTGTACATGTTTTTTTTATGCCAATGGCTATATATTTAGCCATTGGCATATAGTAACAATATAATACATGTATTTGGTCGACTGTCATGGCTCCGATTTTATGTTTGCAAAAATGTAAACCGTTTTCTACGGTTTACATTTCTGCATGCTTACACTACACCTGCACCACTTCCTGGATCACTACATGCCTTCATTTGCATGCTACACTGCTGCACATGGGGTAATTAGCATACAGGGTCCGGGAGTTGTGAAGAGTAAGCAGATAGTGCACGTGGGAACAGCTCATACCTGGATCGCTCGGCGGCCATATTTGGTGTTAGAATGCCAACGCTATGCCTGCACCTGGCGCAAGCTTTATGAATCCCGGGGATAATCTATTTCATATCTAAATGCCCCCTTCTATAAGTTCCACACAGCCAGTTTACCACATTTTATCACTTCTTGTATTTTTTACATCTTTTCTTTTTAAATTGTCCTTTTAAATCAGAATTAAAGTCCCCTGCAATTATAATTTTCATGTTAATGACCTCATAGTCTAATATTTGACAAATCAGATTCTCTCTTTCCTTCTAGTTACATAATGCTATAATACTATAATTCTGTAAACATATTCTCTTTGCCTCATATCCACAACAGTTAACCTTCCTATCCTTACCAATGTTATTTCTAGTGTTTTCACTGATTTAAACACAACATAGCCACTCCAGAAAAAAAATGTGATGTCCTAAGTTCCATATTATATTTCCACCCCACAGTTTTTCTGTTTGCAGTCTGTCTTCATTTGTCATTAATCTTACATCCTCTAACAGAATAACATCCACATCACACAAACCACACCATTCCAGTATCCCTATCCTCATTACAGCATTAATAATACTGTCCACATTTACTGAAAGTACTAAGAAATTGTTTATTTTCTTTATTTTTCAGTTTAGGGTTAATATTTTTATATTTTTGTCTTTTTTTTTCACCAAATGAATATTATTTTCTGGCTTTGTGCACAAATAATCCTTGATCCTCAGAATAACATTTCTCACTTGCTGGTACTTCAAAAATTATTAGTATCAGTTCCCTTCTCCTGACCTCTTTTCCTGCATGCAATCTCTCTCCTCATTTTTTGCCTCAATATTTTTTCGTCTTCTACAGCACAATGTGCCTATTTACAATTCAGGAACATGCTACCCATGATGTGGTTGGATATAATTAGTGGATATTTTGCATGTTTCTTGAATCACAGGTACTACAACAACATGCAGATCATAGTTGATCTCCACATTGCAGCAATACTGTGCTGCTTGTGTAGGCAGTGGCATCCCCTTCCAGTCACTCACACACACACACACACACACACACACACACACACACACACACACACACACACACACACACACACACACACACACACACACATGCACACTCTACAGTCAGTTTGCTGTCTGTACTCTCTCATGGTCCACCCACCTCAATAATACTTTAATGCCATTATGGCAAGTATGATTTAGGCCTGGTGGTCTAGTGTATCCCCCACCCTCTGATCGCCATTAGATGTTGGTGCCATTATGGCACATTAAAGGGTTAGCCCTGGTGATCTAGTGGTTCCCCCACCTCTGTACTACCCTTGGTGCCATTATGACACTTTGGAGTGTAACCTATGGTGTCCAGTGGTTTACCCCCAGTCCCTGTCCCCATCATGCTGTGTGTACCTTAGTGCACTTTAAGGAGTATTCCATGGTGTTTAGTGCATCCCCATCCACTGTCCCCATAGTCATGTTGGTGCCATTGCAACACTTTAGAGATTCATCCTTAGTATCCACTGGTTTCCCCCACCCCCAGCCCCATATTAACATTTGTACCATCACATTGTATTCCCTGGTGATAGTTCCCCCACATCAAATCTCGATAGTGCGGTTGGTGCCATTACAGTACTTAAAAGTTGTGTTCAATATTTCCACCATTCCTGTCATGCTGTTCTGTGCCTTAGGGTACTATTGCCAGGTGTCCACTGTATTCTGCCATCACCATAATAACTTAGGTGCTGGGATGGGACTCCCACAGTCCCCATGCTAATCGTGGTGTCAGTATGGCACTTTTAAACATCATTCTTCCTGATGTCTGATGGACTCTTTCCTTAACTCTGTAAAGCTCAAAGCCTACAGAATCGGTACTGAAATTCTTCTATTTTACAGTTAAATAGTTGTAAGAGTTGTTGCAGGAAATGGTGCTAATACTTTATGTCATGCTAGAAAGAGCCATTAAGTATGCCACTTACTTCAATGAAGATATTTAGTGGTTTCTTAGCTTCAGGGTACAGCTATGTTGCATGACACATGATTCACAAATGCCCTTCTGTCTACATGGGGTTACTGTTTTGCTCCTCTTGTGGACCTGAGTAAATGGCTATGGCTTTTCAGGCACTGACAAATACAGGGCTCCAATATGATGTGCCAGGGAGAGCAGGATTTCTTTTTCTACTATCACAGAAACTTTAAGGAACACCTCTTTGCAATAACCCTTTGTGGAAGATGGTTGTCTGATATGAACTTGTTAGAATGAGTAGTGCTGGTGTAAGTACAGTGATACGACCCAGTCAGCTTCATCACTGGGAGTCACATGTTCAGTTCTTGCACAGTCAGACCAAAGTTCAATACAATGTGTCTCATGGAGGTACCTATGGAGGCAACATTTAACTCCAGTGACATCAGCAGCGCTGTGTGCTCCCTCTCCCTGTAGTCTGTGTCCTGCAGCATATTAACTGAAACATCATTGCTATATGCCAGACATAAGGCATTCTTCTAGTGGGTCATGAAAATGGTAGTCAGCAGATGAAGTATCCCAGGGTAATAGTAATATGGACACAGACAAGTTGTTTTGACTATAGGAGTATGTCATGAAAAGCAAGTGTAGAGAAATTATAGGCTGAGGAGAGAAAGAGGAATAAGAAAAGGAAGAGAAAGGATCATTGGGGTAGTTGTATAGCAGGTACGCAGACATCTTTATTTACATACTCATGCAATTGATGTCTACAAGTTGAGCTATGGAGTGTACTTCAGATGGAAAGAAGTGTTATTTATTTATTTATTTATTGGCATTTGATTAAAGGGAATGTCCAACTGGGTAGTCTCCATTTTTCAGAGGAGGCCCGGGGAGAAAAGCTTCAAAATATTACAAAAACATTTTAACAATAGTTTTACAATCTTCAAAAATAATACAAATCATTTACAGTTTAAATAATTATACCAAAGTAGACATAATGTGAAAACTTTGGTTAAGAATAGATACAACTTATGTGACAATGATTTAATATTTAGAGAGACTTCAGCCAGCTCATATAGAAATTAAAGGTACGTTTGTATAATGCAAAAAGGAACTGCAATATGAAGTGAGAGAAAAAGCAGGGTTATGGCATATTTTGGAAGAGAGTGAGGGGAGAGAAATTGATAGAAGTAAGGAAGTGACTGAAGAAGGGAGAGAGTAAGGAGGTGTAAGGTATGAATAGGTGCTTGTTTATATTTAGGGATATTGTTCATCCTCGGGTTGATCAAGAACAGAGACAGATTTTGACTAGGAAGTCTTTCAGAATGATTTTAAAGGACTGGAGGGAGGACATTGACCTGATGGATACAGGTAAGGAGTTCTAGGTCTTAGCAACGTAAATAAAAGAGTGAACAGGACATACAGCCAAATCATTTAGTAAAAAAATACAAGAAAATCCTAGGCCTTAGCAACATGGGTTGAGTATTAATAGATGTTGCTGTGTGAAGTGCATTTTGTACAATTATCCTTTGTCCAGATTACAGCTGTGTTTTCTTTTAGGTAGTCATATAATATGCATCTAAAAGCCTTGTAATCAGTAGCTTCTTTTATTTCTTGTGGAAGGCTGTTCCATTTGGCAGGATCAACTTTACTGAAACTCTTTCTCTGAGAGCTAGGTTAAATGGAGCCCTCTCTAATGTAAGAGAATTGTTATCTTGGTTACATATTGAATAGCATGAGTGTTTTACTTGCAGTTTAGAGCTGAGGGAGAGGCAGTGGTGGTTTTGTAGGATTATATTGACAGAAAAAAAGAACATGCATTTCTCTAGATAAAACTGAATGAAAATAAAAGTCACGGTGAAACTAGAGGAGGGAGTACCACAGCAAACATTTATAAATACTTCTGTACTATGAAAATAAAAAAATATCTGCATTAAAATTTCACCAAGCATTAGAGCTGCTAGTTGTGACTTAAGTTGCAATACCTATGGATTTAGTTGAATTCAGTATTGTTTAAACATTAAAGTTAGTAGAATTTAATACTGTTTAGCATAAGCTACTCTGATAAGGCACCGTTAATAGCCTTCTAACCCCAATGCAGTTGTTTCATGTTTACTAACAACCACTTAATCCTTAAAGAAGCAGATACAGTATGTGTGAGGTGTACTTCCACAATGACATTGGAGGCTAAAGTCTCACATACAAGTGCACATCAGGTTGTCAAAACCACGCACACACTACCCACCTCACATAGTACACAGCACACACATACTCTAATGTATGTGGCACTTAAAAGCAATCTTCCTAAACAACAAAAATTGCTAAGATCATCTGTTGTCAAAGCTATGCCTCAGCAAGCCCAAATGCTATCAGAAAAAAACAACACCTAACACCACACATGCTGCCCTTCTCAGTGGAGCCCCAAACACTAAGCCCTTAAGACAAGCAAACACACTTCCCAGGCCTCTCGTCATAGGGGACTCCATTGTATGATACTGATGCTCTCAAACCAGGCCGAACAAAGAAAAGACAACTGTTAGCTGCTTATCCAGAGCCAGAATCTACCAGATCAGACATGCACTCAAGTCATTACGCCACAGGTACCAGTATGAGTCTATCATTGTCCATGCAGGTGTACATGATCTGAGGAGTAACTCCCTGGACTATATGAAGAGAGACATTATGGAGCTTTGAGACTATGGGTCTCAGGCTGGTATGGCCCTAGCACTAAGCAGCATCTTGCCATCACTGAGGATGATGCCTCAATATGAGCAAAAAAGGATTGATTTCAACAACTGGCTGTCCTTCTGGTGTCATTCTAAGGAGATCCAACATTTGTCAGCCTAGGAGGACGTGGTCAACACACCATGTTGTTTTGCCAAGGATGGTCTGCACCTCTCCCATCTAGGCTTTTGAATGCTGACTAAAATTTTGTCCACCCCCCCATAGTGCCTTTTTTAGGCAATTTCAAATTGACAAACCTACTGACAAAGCAAAATCAAATCAACTGAATCTCAAGGTGTTACTGTTCAATGCCAGGAGCCTAAAAAAAAATACTCCCTCCAAGCCCTCCTCACACTCAAGAATATAGACATCTGTGCAGTTAATGAAACATGGTTTAAATTAGCAGAGAGTACCTCAGCAGTGCAAGGTTTCAGTGCTTATGCACTCTTTTAGTCAAGTAGCTATACAGAAATAGGCTAAGGGAGGTGGTGTCTCAATATACATCAGTAACAAACATATCTCTAGAGTGGTCAAACAGGATGGCATGCTGGAGTTCCCCTATGTGCAGATCACTGTAAACAAAATCCTGTACCATATCATCCTTCATGTCCCAAGAAACTTACAATGCATACTTGGACCTACTGGAGACACTTACCATCCAACCTAAGTCCCTACCCATGGAAGACGTTAATTATCCCTCTATAGATTGGGAATCCTAAACGTCCTTAAATCTACAGGCACAGAGATTCCTGGACTTTGTAAATGCAAACGCCATTGACCACATATTGAATAGGCCCACTAGAGGCTCCAACATACTGGACCACGTGTTTACAAATATGGGAGAATGCTGCAAACCCCCACCTCCCAATGTGTCATCCTCCTTGCTAAGATCTGACCATAAAGTTGTCTTCTTGAAATCAAAATCAACTCCAGAATCCTACTAAAACCAGTAACAGGAACTTTTCCAAGGCAAATTACCCTTTATTAAGTGATGGATTGTCATAATTCAACACCCCATCCAAACCCAGAGAATGCAACTGCCTATGCTGAACCACTCTCAGAAACTTTGTACAGGGTGGCCTAATGGTTAAGGTGTTTGCCTTACAAACACAAGGTACAGGGTTTGAGTCTCACAAGGGATAATTGGCTAGGCTTAAAATGGCTCGCAGGGGCAGTTAGCTTAGTACTACTCTATGAACCTATGAACCTATGAACAACTATATCAATGGCTGCATAGAGGCTGCTATACCTACCAGAACAAAGCCCGGGACTTGCTCTAGAAACAAACCACCCTGGTGGCATCTCAAATTAAACAGGATATACAACAAAAGGAAAAAAAATATGACAAAAATCAGAAAAGGTAGTCCCCATAAAAATAGAAGCTCTTATCAAAGTAAATAGGTAACTTAGAAGGCTAATTAGGTCAAGCAAAGCTAACTTTGAGGTTAAGATAACCTTCCAGGGAAAGATAAGCATAAGACCTTCTATAACAATGTCAGAAACCTCAAGGTCAGCACACAACAATGTGCTGCAATGGTGGATAATGGTGCCACATTCACTGAGCTTGGCAATATAGCAAACCTGTTAGTGAACAAATTCAGTTCTAACTTTACCCCTCCAACCCCCACCAATTCCCTCAAAAATACCTTCAGACATAACCCTTCCAGATATAGCTAGGGAGCATGTACTGGTTGCACTCATTAAAGCCAAGAACACAGCCTCAATGGGGTCCAACAACATCAAAGGATGCCTCCTGAATAGTCTAAAATATGACTTATCAGGACCTCTGGAGTCATTATTTAATTACAGTCTTAAAACAGGCTTTGTGCCATGTGAATGAAGGACTGTGACAGTATTCTTCCTTCATAAGGGAGGATCTTCAACACATCTGTGAAACTACAGACCCATTAATCTGACTAGTCTTATATGCAAAGCCATAGAAAAAACATCATGGGAAATTATTAATAAGGACTTAGGAGACCTCCAGACACAGGATTCACCCCAGTAAGGCTTTGTCAAAGAAAGGTTATTCTTACTGAATCTGGCGGACCTCTTTAAAAAGGTCACTAAGGTAATGGATGAGGGGGATTCATCCCAGTAAGGCTTTGTCAAAGGAAGGTCATTCTTACTGAATCTGGCGGACCTCTTTAAAAAGGTCACTAAAGTAATGATGAGGGGAAAATAGTGCATACTGCCTACCTAGATCTGGCTAAAGCATTTGATACAACACTCCACTTGGACATTGTCAGCAAACTTATGGAATTAGGTATAACCCCCTTTATAATACACTGGATAGCTAGTTGGCTCACTGATAGGACCCAGACCCGAAGAGGCCCCCTCCACAAAGAAGCCAGTCACCAGTGGAGTCCCCTGGGGCACTGTGCTGGGCCCACTCCTCTTTGGCATCTACTCCTTTGATGTCAAAACCAATGTCAAAGGCCTTTGGCTGACCGAGTTCACAGATGACTGCAAACTGGGAGCAGTCATTGAATCCCCCCAAGATTAGAACACCCTTCAAGATGGTCTAATACAGACAAATGGTTGGTGCCAAAGCTGTGGCTTAAAACTCAATACCAAGAAATGCATTATAATATCTTTTGGGAAGTCTACCACCCTGAATAACTATGTCATCAATAAAACACCCTTAAAAGTTGATTCACTAGTCAGGGATCTGGGAACACATGTAGATAGTAACCTAGCCTTCGACTAGCATGTGTCCAAAGAAGTAAGAAATTCATTCTATGTTGCTCAACTTATAAGCAAGGGCATGGCATCTAGGTACAGAGAGGTCATCATACGACTGTACTTGGCCCTCATCAGACCCATCACAGAGTATAATGCCCCTTCGGTATGTACCTGACCAGATTCATGTAGCAATTGAAATGTACATAAAGGTTCCTTACAAAAAGAATACAGGCAGTAAACACAATGTCCAGTGCTGATCACTTCAAAGCCCTATTTCTTTACTCAGTATCATACAGACATGAGAGGTGATCTTTGACTGACATACAGAGCATCTCTGGACCCTGTTTTGATGAACCTTTTGCACATCTGCAAAACAAATAGCACCAGACCTGCTGGATTAAAATACCTAAATTTTGCTTGCAACTTAAATAAGACATGTTGGGGAGATAGATATATTTCCCAGAGAATTCACAGTCTTTGGAACAGTCTCCCCATCCATGTGAAGCAGAGTTCCTCCCTATGCCTTTTTAAGTGCAAGTTGGACCATTGGATGGGTAATCAGAAATTAATCCCTGGTCTGGCTCATATGGTTTTGATGGACAGAGGCAGTCGGTAAATAACCACCGATATAATTCAAATTTGTGGGTCACATATGGGTTGCATGGCTAGGCTTATAAAGGCCCTAGTGGTTGTTACCTAGTATACACCTATGAACCTATTAACCTAAGAACCTGTCAGGGAAGACAATGATTAGTAAGATCTTTGTAAAGATAAGATACCCTGGTGGTAATGCAGAAAAGTCAGGGTAATCAGAAATCAAGTAAACACTGCAATGGCAAAAGCTGTCAGGTAAAAGCTCGGTAGCTCTAAGAGGCCAAAATGTTATAGCTGCCAAATATTTGTTTTCCATTCTTTTTCTAGTATTCTTATAATGACATCAGGTAAAATAAAAAAAAAAGAGGTTTTATTCATAACCAGAAAATGTGCCTGTAACGTGAGTTCACTGAAGCAATATCAGAATGCAATTATGAAAAAAATATGCACAATTGTCAAAGCTGTAAAGGCCCAATCACCGTAGTTTAATTAATTTTTTAGAGTCTGCCAAGGTACATTTAGAGGGAGCATGATGAGACAGGCTACTGAGAATCCTAAATACTAAATATCACTGACAATCAAATCACTCCATATGAATTACATCCTAACCATCAAGTCACCCCATATGAACTACATCCTAACCATCAATTCACCCCATATGAACTACATCCTGTCTGTCAATTCAGGTCTATATTATAACATTGAAGTCTTAAAACTTCGAATGTTATAATATCGAACCCTATGCACTGAACGGTGAAAATAACGAAGCTGCAGAATATCAGATACTTTCCTAGGGAAAGTACTTGGTGGGCGTTTCTGCAGCTTCGCCATTTCCTCGACTATGGAGCGAGGGTTACGGACCAGGTTAAGGTAAGTGTGTGAAGGAAGGTGAGTGTGCGATAGGGACCTTAGGGTTAGGGAGCGGGTAAGGTGAGTGTGCGATAGGGACTTTAGGGTTAGGGAGCGGGTAAGGTGAGTGTACGATAGTTAGGGACCTTAGGGTTAGGGAGCAGGTAAGGTGAGTGTGTGGTAGTTACGGACCTTAGGGTTAGGGTTGGGTTAAGGAATATGGATAGCTAGTAGTGTATGTATGGTTTAGTGCAGTGTTTTGTGAAGTGTATGTGTGTGGATTATTTATTTTGGTGTGCTTGTGTTGTGTGTATGTTTGTCGGAACAGCAATTTTTTTCCCTGGGAAACAATTTGCTATTCTGAGTGTTCAATTTTATGGTCTTTCGATCGAATGGGTACGATATTATAACATTCAAAGTTTTAAGACTTCGATGTTATAACATAGACCCATCAATTCACCCCATATGAACTACATACTAACCATCAATTTACCTCATATGAATGGCATCCTAACCATTAATTTACCCCATATGAACTACATCTTATCCATCAAATCACTCCATATAAACTACATCCTATCCACCAATTCGCCCCATATAAACTACATCCTATCCATCAATTCACCCCATATGAACTACATCCTAATCATTAATTCACCCCATATGAACTACATCCTAGCAATCAAGTCACCCCATATGAACTACATCCTAGCAATCAATTCACTCCATATGAACTACATCCTAACCACCAAATTCACCCCTTATGAACTACATCCTAGCAATCAATTCACCCCATATGAACTACATCCTAATCATCAATTCACCCCATATGAACTACATCCTAACCATCAATTCACCCCATATGAACTACATCTTAACCACCATTTCACCCCTTATGAACTACATCCTAGCAATCAAGTTCACCCCATATGAACTACATCTTATCCATCTATTCACCCCATATGAACTACATCCTAACCATCAATTCACCCCATATGAACTACATCCTAATCATCAATTCACCCCATATGAAATACATCCTATCCATCAATTCGCCCCATATGACCTACATCCTAATCATCAATTCACCCCGTATGAACTACATCCTAACCACCAATTCACCCCTTATGATTGCATCCTAGCAATCAGTTCACTCCATATGAACTACATCCTATCCGTCAATTCACCCCATGTGAGCTACATCCTAACGGTCATTTCACCCCATATGAATGACATCCTAACCATCAAATGACCCCATAATGAACTACATCCTATCCATCAATTCACCCCATATGAACTACATTCTAACCATCAATTCACCCCATATGAACTACATCCTAACCATAAAATCACCCCATATGAACTACATCCTGTCCGTCAATTCACCCCATATGAACTACATACTAACCATCAATTCACCTCATATGAATGTCATCTTAACCATTAATTCACCCCATATGAACTATATCCTAACCATCAATTCCCCCCATATGAACTACATCCTATCCATGAAATCACTCCATATGAACTACATCCTATCCATCAATTCACCCCATATGAACTACATCCTAGCCATCAATTCACCCCATATGAACTACATCCTAATCATCAATTCACCCCATATGAACTACATCATAGCAATTGTCACCCCATCATCCTAGCAATCAATTCACCCCATATGAACTACATCATAACCACCAATTCACTCCTTATGAACTACATCCTAGCAATCAATTCACCCTATATGAACTACATCCTAATCATCAATTCACCCCCATATGAACTACATCCTAAACACCATTTCTCCCCTTATGAACTACATCCTAGCAATCAATTTACCCCATATGAACTACATCCAATCCATCTATTCATCCCATATGAACTACATCCTAAACATCAATTCACCCCATATGAACTACATCCTAACCATCAATTCACCCCATATAAACTACATCCCATCCATCAATTCACCCCATATGAACTACATCCTATCCATCAATTCTCCCCATATGAACTACATCCTAATCATCAATTCACCCCATATGAACTACATCCTAACCACCAATTCACCCCATATGAACTACATCCTAGCAATCAATTCACCCCATATGAGCTACATCCTATCCGTCATTTCACCCCATATGAACTACATCCTAACCGTCAATTCACCCCATGCGAATGACATCCTAACCATCAATTGACCCCGTATGAACTACATCTTAAGCATAAATTCACCCCATATGAACTACATCCTAACCATTAATTCACCCCATATGAGCTATATCCTATCCATCAATTCAACCCATATGAACTACATCCTAACCATAAATTCACCCCATATGAACTATATCCTAACCATAAATTCACCCCATATGAGCTACATCCTAACCATAAATTCACCCCATATGAACTACATCCTATCCATCAATTCACCCTATATGAACTACATCGTAACCATCAATTCACCCAATATGAACTACATCCTAACTAGAGGTGTTATGGCATCAGAATTTTATATTTCATTTGGATGGTGCGAGGGGTTTCCTGAGTGATGAAGGAATTCCTTCAGATTATATAATTTTCTATAGCAAAACATTTTATGACTATAGCTCTGTGAATGCTGCTTTGCTGAAACTAATTTTAATAAACTGAAGTGGACTCATACAAATTGCAAAAAATGTGTACTGCAATCACTGCAATTCTTAAACCTTGTTCTGCCTCACTCTCAAATGTATAGTTCAGCTCCTTGTGAATTTCTAGTTCTGATATGATGATATAACTACCATATCTATCTGTAGTGAGGGAGCTTTGAATGATCACATCACCATCCAAAACTACAAGTATTAATGAGGCGTTGCATTATGACTAACTTTCCACTAGAGATACACCTACAATTAAACAGAAAAAACAAAATCTATAGGTCCTGACATATCAGTACATCTTGGTCCAGTAATTAAATCTATTAATGCTTTTAATATGTAAGTGATAGTCTACTAACTGGACACTTGGACTCTCTGCTTGCACAGCATATTCACATTAATGTATTGCAGGCTCCCAGGAACCAATGTATTCCACATGCATCCTGTGGAGAATTCTAGCATAAAATGGGTATATTATTTCCAGCTGTCCCACACAGCCTCTCAACCAAAGGTACATACCACCTCCATTACTATGCCGCTATGGGAGGATGGTGTAATGATTAAGGTGTTCACCTTGCAAACACAAGGTGCAGGGTTTGATTCTTACATGGGGTAATTGGCTAGTCTTAAAATGGCCCACAAGGGCAGTTAGCCTAGTACTAATGTATGTATTGAAGGAAATTTACTAGTGATATGTTTCATACTTTTCATGTACTGGCTTGTAGCCTTTATTTGCACTTCTTATTTCTATGTTTTTTCAACTTAATTGGGATGACAACATTACACCTGTGGATTCAACAGATAAAATAATACAGCATATATTCACAAAGCATTCATCAGTGCATCCATACTTCTTGCAGCAAATTGTTGGTGAAGATCATACCCAAATTGTAGCAGAGCTGACATGTGATATGAAATTATATTTATCATTTCATTCTGAGCATGTTACAAGAAATGGCTATAAGCTGCTGTAAAGAGCATGATGCTTCTGACAAGTTCGGCATTTGTGGTTTAATTATATTTAACACTTGTTTATATTAAACACTTGTTAGGACCCAGTCCAACCACCCACCGAGCCATCTTAAAATTATATCATCAAATGCCACATTCCACATGTTTTGACACATCTATAGTGTTGTTCTTGGACGACACCTTTAGCAGCCCATATAGCTTCCTTAAATTAAGAAAATTCCATTGCTATTATAGTAAAAAATGTGTATTAGCTTAATAAGAAAAGGCTGTGGTAGAGTAGCTGTGAAATAAAAAAAAGCATTTCCAACCATCAGGCAATCTTGGCCCTCACAGCATAGTTAATAACTATTCCAAAAAGCAGAGCAGGCCTGAAGCTAGAAAATCATCTTATTACTTAGATCCAGATGCAAAAACAGACACAGAAGCATGGATTTCTCATGCTGGTTATATCTTTTGTCAAGTGCAATTAAAACCACATGAGGATTTGCCCTTTAACATACTCTGAGAATTATGGCAGCTTGTCTCACCCTTCCTTAAAGCTATACAGCGTCATTATATTCAGCCTCCTCCACTGGTACACACTAGGATCAGTAAATGAACACATGCATGCTCCAGTTTTAAATTGGTGTAATACATTCACGATGATAATCTGTGTTGAAATACTCATATATGTTTCCACGTATAAAATATCCTTCTGAATTGTCAGACTATTCCTACATAATGCTGAGCATGCAAAAGCTTACTGAAACAGAAACAAGTACAAGATTGCTAAGTGACCAGAGTACAACAAAGGTAAACTACTGATGTGGCAGTTATCCAGTATGATTTTCATACTTCAGCGCATTATGGGAATTAGAGGATGTTACTAAAGATTATACTACATATACAACTGTATATTACCTTATTTATAAGTTTCAGTAGGAGTGAAATTACTTACTAATAAAATTATATGTTTGTGCACATGTAGTAAGCATCATAAGGGTTTGTATAAAGTGATACACATAATTAATTTAAATTGCTTTTTAAACTACTACATAATTATATTCACTACTTTGATTAAGACTACGTTTTTCTTTTTTTTTTCAAATTCTGTTTTCATCATACCTCTCATCCTCTTAGCACAAGAGATCTGGACAAACTCAAAAATAATAGAGGGCAAAGGCTCAAAATAGGAACAAAATTTAAATATTGTTTGTAAAAACTTAGAAAGTTAGAATAACAGGTGTTATTTTAGCATGCATTTTCTGAAAGATGAGAAGTCTGAAACTCAAATGTCTTCAATATTTAGTGGCTTTAATCGTCAACGATTTGCCAGAAAAACACAAATTTTATCTAAAACATGCAAAAAATATGACACAAAAATCTAGACATTCTCCAAAAATCTGGACAGAGAGTTGAGAGGCATGGTTGCCATTTATACTAGAAGTCTAATGTTTATTGTCTGTGTGGTTATTATATTTTTATTTGACTTTAATATATAAGCTATAACGTCAATGATTTCAGACAGTATTCAATAAAAAATATTTTCTTTCTACAGTGATATAAGAAAACATAGTCAAACAAAGCATAAAGTATCCCAGAGAATGCTTGCAGTCACTGACATCACATAATCCATGCTGAGTAATAGCTTGAAGAAATGGTCTGTTTAAAGTCCAAATGCATTACAGGTGACTTGGTAACTAACTTTGTACTTGGCATTAATTATAAATGTTAACAAGACGTTTAATGGTAAATATAGCCATGTCTTGGGTGTGTCAGTATAAGGAAAGAGGTTACTTTTTATTCAAGGCATTCTAGAGGTAATTATCTGAAGCTGTTAAAAATGTCATAAAATCAAGTTATTCACCAAACAAAAAGGCACTATAAGACAAAGGAGACAGGTATTCAGGTTTAAGTTACATGGGATATGATAAGGCTTCTGCTCAGTTTTTAGAAACTCAGGAAGGAGGTTGTTGTCTACTGCTAGGCTTGTGTTTTTAGTTGTCGGAGATATGTTTATATAGTGGCAGTAGGGCTGGGCTTGATTGAGAAGTGACCTTCTGTGGGGTTTTGAGGTTGGGGTACTGAGTCTTGGTGGATGAATTATCTTTTATTAGTGTGGCTATAGCTTGGAGGAAGTAGTTGTTAAAATTAGTAACAATTGTTATAGGAGTGCCATCAGGGGAGGGGGGGGTGGGTTGTTGCCTTTGGCCAGGGTTCAGTAGGCTCTGTACTGAATGCCAGCATTTTGGGGGTTGTTTTGGAGTGCTTGGTGTAGGTTATTGTAGTGTATTTTTTGTCTTGCCTTATGGCATGTTTTGTTTTATTTCTCATTTTTCTAAAATATATCAGGCCTTCTTGGGATTTTGTGTGAAACAGGCTTTCTAGGCCTAGTTTCTGAGGACCATTAGCTGTTTGGTGCTCTTTGAAAGCCAAAGTACCAGATTAGTCTGGACACTTTTATTTCTAATGGGGCATTTTTTATTATTAAATGGGGCACAGTGATTCAGTTCACCGACAAAAACTGCATTGAAGTCAAGTGTGGCCTCATCTAGGGGCAGGCACTTTAGGGAGTTCCAGTTGAGTTACCCAAGTACTGAAATTAAGTTATCTAGTTTAAAGTTAGAAAGGTTATGTGTCAACCTATATGAGTGATAGTTGGTGGGATTTTTTTATAAGTCTATCTGCAAAAGTGTATAGATAGCCATTATCAGGTAAAGCACCATATTTGAAGATACTGCTAGGAATGGAGGAGATAATCCAGCCCATTATGGAAGCCTATAAGGAGGGCTTGTTATATCTAGGTGGGTTGCTAATAAGCTGCCAGAAGCCAAAGCTGTTGATGGTAGTAGTGGGGATGTCAGATAAATTAGAGGTCCAATCTCTGTTAAGGTTACCCATGATGATAATTTAGGGTGTATGTCCAGGGCAGTGTATCCTCTACTATGCTAATATTGTTACCAGGGGAGATTTATAAGGCTATAACACATATGGATTTGTAGACGTGTAGTTTGAAAAGGGAAATAAGGATCTCTGCATTATTGAAGGAAGGGTGTTTTTTAGATATGGGGTTTCATTTAGATTATTGAGGTATATGATGTCTACTCCCTGTGCATTTTTGGCCTTACAATCAGCTCAAAGGATGTTATATCTTGAGTGCAGAATTTGTAAGTCTTGAATTTTGGGTTTCAGCCAAGTTTCAGTTATAGTATGGATGTCAGGGCAGTAGTGAGAAATGAATATATGCAGTTCTGAAATTGTATTGCATACACTTCTAAGGTTCAGGTTGATGAATTTCTAGGTAGATTTGGAAATGTTAGGTTATGATGGCAATCAGCTGCTTTTAGCTGTCAGGGTTGCTACGGGAGTGTATATGGTGATTAGGCTAGGGCTGGGATGAACATCCCCACATAACTAGAATGTTGGTAGGAATGACTTGAGTAAAAAGTACACGCTGGCTTTCAGTTTAGTTTTGGTGAGAAGTCTGAATGAGACTGAAGGGTTGCAAGCTTGTAGATATTTTTGTATAAAGAACTGTGAAGGAGATATGTTGTAATGATAATGGGCTACACAGAAGAAGGAGGAGTTGGAATTGTAGCTGATATGGTTATGAGACAGAGTTGAAAATAAAGTATTTGTGTTTACTCTGTGATAGTGATGTGTGCAAGTAAGAGGAGAGACAGCAATTACAGAGTGCAGAGTAGCATGATGAGAATTAAATGATAAGTAATTAATATGTTTAACGTGTGAAGAGAGCTGGGGGATTATGGGGATACAGCAGTTAGCCTGATAGGTGCATTGATAGGTGGAAGAAGTGAGAGACCTAACTGTGAAGGGAGGGGTTTACTATAGGTGGTAAAAGTATGTTTTTGGTTGGATGAAATGTAGTGTGTGTGGTTAAGGTTATTATAAACCTATTGGGGGTAGGGGAGGAGAGGACAGCTATCTCAAGCTTTAGTGTGGGTAAACAGAGCATACAGAAACACAGTCATGAAGGAGGAGGCTACAGGAACAACATGTCTTTATGCTGTTTGGGCAGGTAACGTCAAAAACTGAGATTATCAGACCTGAGGAAAATGCCTGTGAGATAGGAACTAAAATATAAAAATGAATGCTTTATCATCACTACACTAGCTACCTCCCAAAAATTAACTGAATTTGTTTGTGTCTTTTGGCTTTTCCCAGTTAGGGATCGCCACAGCGGAACACCGGTCCGCTAATGATTGGCAGTAGATTTCTACGTGCCGAGTTTGCCAGCCCTGATGCACAACCTTCAGCGAAGGTACGCCCATTCACGCATGTCTCCACACAGAAGACGTTCTACCTGAGAATCGAACAGCACAATGTCTTGCTGTGAGGTGACAACGCTACCGTAGCACCACCACCGCTGAATATGATGGCCAAATGGAGTAGAGAGAATTGAAGGAGGGTTTGGCAATGCAAGAAACAGCCATAGTGTAGTCCAAGATGGCTAAAGCTGCTGCCAATCATTTAAGAATTTTGTTGAGTACATGAGCTTCTGGCCCTTTTTTATACTATGCAGTATATGAAATGCTTTTAAGATCATTTGTTGCAGTGACCTGTTTAATTGTAACATATCACTTAACCAGACTGTGCTCCTGGGTGGAGTCTAAAAAAGGTCCATGTGGATTAGTGCTCTACACCAGCAAACAAACACAAATAAATAAATATATTTTATGAGTTTACCTTTATTTACTAACAATTATTAGTATTTCTTCACATCTCTACTAAATACTGATATCGTCTTGGCAATATAATAAAAGGTGTTAATGATCATAACCCTACATAAAACAGAGCAAAGCAGTATATTGGACTTCAAGATAGCCAATATTAACCACGGCATGTATGTCTATTTGGCATGGCTATGCATATTGAACATCTTTAGCATCTCTTTGCACAAAATAAATATATTGGCCAGTGGTAGCTAATGACTTCAAAGTAAAGAAGGGCTACAGAATGCAACTGAATGGGTGTGGCTTGCCACAGTGGGGTGGGGCTATTTTTATGTTAAGTCAATAACCATTTACCTGTGATCAGCTACTGGGGTCAGTCACTTTCATCAACAGTCTATCTCATTACTCACTCATTCCAGCTACATTTGTGCTATCTACACCTCAGATATACAGTTTCAATAAAAGAAAATAATGGTAATAATAATAATAATAATAATAATAATAATAATAATAATAATAATAATAATACAGTAATACATTCCAAGTTGTATTACATAAGCCTACACTTGGCCTGTCAAGCCAGATCAATAACTGTTTATTTGTGATGATAGTAGGTGTTCACTTTCATTTACATACTGCCTTTATGCTCACTAACTGAAGATACCTTATTGACTGTATACAGCTCAGATTATTGTGATTAAATGAATGACTAAATACATAAATAATGGTCTCAGCAATGTATTTCAGCACATTTTGGTCAGGCTTGTACACTACAATACCCACACATATATAATTGTCTACCAATTACAACTCAATGATGTAAGATGTATACAGTCCAACTCAATACAACCCCTCTTACATACCCAGATGTAACCAGCAACTACAATTAACTTTATTGACTATATACTCATCATATGACTGAATCAGACTGTGAAAAAAATGAATGAAGAAATGTATAAATATTACCCACAGTAATGCATTTTGTCTTATTGCTGTCAGAGACATGTAATGAAAATCACTGCATCTTCGTCACCCCCTGCACATATGCACACACGCACACACAAACTCACACACACACACATCCAAAAACACAGAATTTGGAGAACTGTAATTTCCATTCTTGTCTTTTGAATGCAAGAGAAACCCAGAAATCTCAGCAGTAACATAAGAAAATAAATGACAGTCTATCTGTGAAATGAACAAGAGAATCAGATTCTACCACTCTGTCCCTGCCCCTTTTAAGCGAACTACTAAAATTTACAAGCAAAAGTAATTTAGAAAGGCATGTAACCTGCAACATACCACAGTTAGTCACGTGACTGATGTTTCTGTTGACTGTTGCTCAAAGTATTGCACTGCCCTGTCTCAGAGTAAGGTGAGCTGTCTTTTTAATGGACAGAGAGAGATTAAAAAATCATAATGCTCCACATGTAGATACATGACTCATTTCAGACAAATAATGAAGTTGTAAACTCACTGCTACAATGGGGGGGCTTTACAGTCCTGCAACACCTGCTAATTCTATGTACTACTCAGAGCTTGCTGTAATTTGGAGACTCCCAAATACTACATTTTTGGATTTAGTATGCATTCCATGATTTTGACACTTTTAGCTGTTTTTATCACAGTTACAGTACACATTTGTTATGCTTTTTCACTATTTATTTCTAAGTACTTTACTGGAAGGAGAAGGTGTAGTAGGTATAACACAAAAACTAGAAAGTGATGCCCAGTAGGTAATAAAATCTAGAAGGTTTAGGTTTTCTTGCTTGTTAATGTTTGCATAGATATTTTTATACCAAGTAGACTCCAGAGAAATTTTCCTCAGGTAGACAGCAAATGTTGACTGCAGTGGTGGTGCTGCGGTAGCATTGTCACCTCACAGTTAGATGTTGCCCGTTCGATTCTCAGTTAGAGAGTCTTCTGTGTGGCGACATGCATGAATGGGCATTCCTTCGTTGAAGGTTGTGCGTTAGGCCCGGCAAGCCAGCATGTAAAAATCTACTGCCAATCATTAGTGGACCAGAGTTCCGCTGTGACATATATGTATTCATACTTATGTATAATTTCTTTGCCATTGGTTCTTCATTATAATAAGATTATGGGCCGGATTCACGAAGGCTTGCACGGAGTCTAAGAGTAGTGTAAGCCGGCAGACAGCCAATATGTCTGCCGAGCAATCCAGCAAAAGCCGGCAGGGGCGTGCATGAGAGCTCCTAAAGCTACTCTTGCACGGACAGTGTTATGTTATGCAAATTACCTCATTTGCTGCTGAAAGCTATGCAAGTGAGGTAAATTTGCGATCCAGGAAACACTAACCTATCCGTGGAAGAGTAGAGTTATTTGCAGAAATGTAGTCTGTTGGTAACGGAGTACCATTCTGCAAATAGCAAAATGGAGCTATGACAGCTCCAAATAAAGGATGCATCCAGTTGAGGAAGCATGCCAATGGCCAAATATAAGCCCATTGGCATTTTTATCTGTTGAAAATGAATAAAAATAATTTTTCCCCCGATCTCTGATGTTTAAGCGTAGCACAGCACCGAGCAAACGTGCGGTGCTTTAAAAACCAGAAAATAAAAAAGAAGCCAAAAATAGGCATTCTTATTAAAATATTGTTCTGTCATGCAGGTGAATGGCAGGCTGAAGACAACATGGCTACTGAGTAGTGGTTGCTAAGGGGGAAAGCTCAGTTTCAGAGATGTAACCAAGCATTAGTAGGCAATCCTATGCAAATGAGGATAAGGATAGTAAATCCAGTAATGAACCGTTGACATTACAAACTTCTACCATAATATGATATATAAAATATTATGAGGAGTAGACCAAAATATAAGGCAAAAATCAGGGCAGTCTGCAGAATCAGGAAAAGTTGAAAGTTATGGCTGTGAGGACTGACAAGCAACTATGTGAGCTATGTATTTGTGTAGAAGGCTGTTTGGAATACATTGTGTGACATTTATGTTATGTATTTATTTTATTTTTTACAGCTATACATCTGATGCGAGCAAATTATTCCAGGAGCCAACCAGACATCAACTGGAGTCTAAAGATAAGATGCAAATTTGTGTAAAGTAAAGTTTGAAAAAGATTGTGTAGTCATTAATTTCATTCATTGTTTTGTACATAATTACAGTCAGACATATGTACAAATTGGCAGGCTATCTGATGTGGACAGTGTGAGATGGCAAGCAACTGTATGTTGTGTAAAACGAAGTTTGAAATACAAAGGGCCAGATTCATTAACAACTACCTGACAGCTTGCTATTTGTTATTTATTAAACATCTCTACATAACATACAGAGTTGCAAAACAAAGGCAATCAGCAGAATATGCTAATGATAGCATAAAGAGCCAAAGTGCATGCAAATGATAGCATAAAGAACCAAAGTACATGCTAATTAACCAATTCAACATGGCGGAGCAATTCAGGAATCTATATAGCAATCTTGTACACTAAGTGTAGCCATTTGCCCTGAAAACCAAAGCTCTTTGGAATACAGGCACAATTACTCCTAGGGGAAAAAAACATATTAAGGGACGGGGTTGCTGCAGCTATCATTATGCTCTATATGCATTATGCATACCTCTCAACCTCTTAGCACAAGAAATTTGGACAAAGCCCAACAAAATGGAGGGAACAAAAGCCCAAAAATAGGGACATTTTTAAATATTGCTCTTATAAACTTAGAAAGTTGTTAGAGTAACAGTGTTTATTTTAACATACATTTTGTGAAGGATCTGAATTCTGAAACTCAAATGTATGTCATTATTTAGTGACTTAAATCCTCAGATCATCCCAGTGATTTGCCAGAAAACCACAAATTTTATTAGGAACAGGCCAAAAATATGAGCCAAAAATCTGGACATTCTGTGAAAATCTGTACAGTTGAGAGGTATACAACAGGCTTTAAATCAGGATGCTACTGCTGCCAGACCTCAGGCAAAAAGAAGGGTATTTAGACCATGTTTCAGATTTTCTGGATTGCATGACACAGAAATTGCTGAGCAATACAGGACAGACAAGGAAATACTGGAGGAAATATCCAAACTCTGCTGCCTCCAACTCAGGCCACTGGGAAATTGTGGGGAACCCATCCCATTGGAAACAAAGGTATGTGTAATGATTTACTATCAAAAGTTTGAAATACAGTTGATCGAGCATCAGGTGATTGAAGGTACAATTTCAAAGATGCACAATGCCAAACTAGACTACTACGAACTCACAATAATGAAAGTAAAGTGTGATTCGTTATTATGAGTTTGGCATTGTGAATGGAGATTGCAGTACAGTGAGAATCAGGGAATTTACCCTTTTCCTCACTGTAGTGCTATCTCAGAGTTGGTATACATAATTTTCCGGGAGTGTGGGGGTGCAAAGGGGCTTGGTCCCTGTAAAATGGTAAAAACATGTACTGCTGAGGTGAATTTCTCATGGCACGTTGAGCTGAACATCCTGAGTGTCTGATGTTACCTTCTGCTATGTTGAATAATGTCAACTGCAGATATCAGGGAAAGGATATTCGACATGTTGACATAAAACATGTTCATTTTTTACATTGTGGGTCAGTGTATTGAACAAACGGTGGAGTGCATTTCAAGCTTTTGATAGTAAACCATCTGTAACATTACTATACTAGCTACTGGTACTTTTCAGAGACCCACAGAGGATATATTAGGGGTGTTGAAGGCATCAGCCACCAGGATATTATATCAATTTTTAAAAACAATGCTACAACATGCAAAGGATTACATCGGTTTCCCACACATCCCACAGGAAAGAGCAAGAACCAAGCAGAAATTCTATGTAGTAGCACACTTCACTGAAGTATTAGAGGAAATAGATTGTACACACATAGAAAGAAAAGCCCTTTTCGTTGAACAGGAAATGTTACCACTCTATAAACTGTCAGGTCATCTGTAATGTCCAAGAGATCATCTACAATGTCTAGGAGGTAACCCAGGTATTTTCCATGACTCACATCTATGGCACACCCATGAGCTGTACATCACGTTTGCTAAGGGTGATATTTCTCAAGGGCATCTAGTGAGGGATGCAGGTTATGCATTGGAGCCCTGACGCATGACACCCATGAAATTCACGAATCCCACACAACCCCTCTGAGCAAGGATACACTGAGGCCCACGCTTAAACTAGGAATATCATAAAATATGGGCTTGGATTGTTCAAATCAAGGGTCCAATGTCTAGACACTTCAGGAGGTGCATTGTAGTACAACCCATTCACTTCTGCCGAAATAATTACAGTCTGTGCCATGTTACACAATACAATTTTCAGGAAACAGCTTCAAAAAGGACAAAAAAGGACAACAAGGAACAGCTTCAAATACCACAGGCAGGTCCAGCAGCAGATACAGATGAGGAGTCTAAGGGAGAACCATTAGCTGCAGATAGTGCTGGCAGATGGAGACATGCACAGTATGCTGTGGCTGTGGCTAATAGGCAAAGGATAGCATGCACAATCACTACCTAGGTCAGGGCCTAGGATCCCTCACACATACATATAGGAAAACTATTGCCTGTCAAACTCCACAACCTTTACTTAACCATAAAATGGCTGTGTTCTGATAGCATCAGATAGGGACAGCTCTCAGCAACACTATTGTTACTTGTAGTAATAACAAGGTAAGTGTGGAACCTGTAACCAAAATAAGAAGGTTACATAATGGAGTTATCTCATATTGAAATACATTTATGCCCCTAAACAAAGCATTTGTCTGAGGTGTACATTTATGTCAGCAATATCTGTTAAGTTTGATGGTTGCAAATACAGATGCATATTCTAACCAATACTGGGCATCAAACATTTCAATCGACCCCTGACTTTAAAATGTACAATAGGTCAATTACACTCTCATTTGCACAACTATATCAAGAAGCTAGACTGGAGAACCTACTGGCTCCACTGCTTTACTTATGATTCTAACTGCAATATAATGAGGTTAAACATTATATAAGCAATCATTCACAAATGAGTAGAAACAAGATATCAGAAACTTTTCTTCTGCAATACATATTGATAAATGCAAGCTTGCAAGCAAGCAAGCATTAGCTATCCACTGTGTGCATTGGACATATATGCAATCCTAAGTGATAAAGAGATGTGCACAGGGCAGGGCACAGCCATCATCATTTGCACAGGGTGATTGGTGGGTGGGGGTGGTATTAGGACAAGGCTGATACCAATGAAGTGAGTGTATGTGAGTAAGAACCACATGTATATACAAAGTATACAGTGATCAGTCCCAGTAACAGCAGCTGTAGCACTCAACAACACTGTTTAGATAGCTTGCATTTGTGTGTGTAATGGTATGGGCAATTGATTTTTTTCAGTATTTGTGTGTCTGCATGAACACAATCAAACACTGTGCTAACACTACATCCTGGCATCTCAGACAGGTGTGAGCCATGCATGGTAGAGTAGTCAGTTCAGTAACATCACCCTACGAGAACCACCTCTGTCAGAAATTGCACTGCTACTTCCATTGCCCTGGATGGATATCAGGGTGCTATCTGAGCATGAGTGATGTCTGCTGGATGAGCTCTCCTCATGACTACACCCACGACCACAAACCTGTGGCCTATCATGTCTGAGTGTGGACACTGCAATCAATGATGGAGTAGTGGAAGCAGTGTCACTACAGGAGTGGAATCTTGCACAGCCATGTCCTCTAACACTAGAAGATGTAGCAGCTCTCTGGCCATATGGATGCCCTTCCTCCCCCAGCAGACATTCTATCGCAGATACTGCCTGATCCATTGTGTCATTCATTCTGTCTAAAGGATCACCCACATGGTTCCTGGAGTCATGCATGCCAGAATGCATGACATTTAGTACTTTTACTATATATTTCAAAGCCCTGGTGGAACATGCCTGTGCCATTACATACATCTGATGACACCTAATAAGACACCAGCATCAGGAGGAGGGTGGACAGCAGGCCTCCTCCAGGCAACTCTACCAGCTCTCCTGTGTGGCACCTTGATCTCACAATGGTTATGGGGATAAGCAACCCGCTTTGCTACCAGAGTAGCTACACTACCCTGATCAATTGTGTCATCCTCAACCTGTCCTATATCAGAGGTCTTCATGTCATGGGTATGCATAGGCATACTGACTGTGTCCACAATATGGATAGAGGATATAGGAGCCACAACCTCAGTGTTAAACTTAACCTCTGCACTCCAAGACTGCACATCTTCATCACCACCATTACTGTCAGAGGCTACTGATAATCTGATATCAGGTAGTAGGAGTTCCACAGTACCACTGCCAGGATCACTTATGATAACAAGTAATAACACAACAAGCAGAAAAACAAAGAATAAAATTGATAAAAACCTTTTCTTATATGAAAGGTATGTTAAACTACAATAGATGCTAAAGCAATACAAAGATTATTCTCAGTTAGATGTGAAGCTACCTTATATATAGTAATAACAATAACCAAATGTGTGCTTACTATGCAGGTAGTCTTGCAATCCATATGCCCCTGTATGTAAGGAAGGAAAAGGAAACCAGGTTGATAAATATTACAATGCAACTGCAACAAGAAACAGAGAGCAATCCCCTTTACATGCTCTCATATAAAAATCTACTGACCTGTTGATCCCCCACAAATCCTCATCTATCGCACTCTTACTGTGTCTGCTGACTCACACTTATTGCTATCTATAAATACATCAGTCGTATAAGATGTACATATATAAAGATATAACAATGACACTTATATTTTGCATATCTGGAAGTTTTGCTTGAGACACTCTGGGTCTGTCATAAATATTATCAATAACATCAAAGTTTCTGTGTGAACTTTCTGCCATGCTATCTGGATCTCTAACAGTGGATAGGAACTCCTCTGTTTCAATTAGTGTGTTTTTGTAGCAGGACCATCTCCTGAAGCCACATGTTCCTGTGTATCCACCCTATGGCAGACAGAGTTTATCATATCACTTGCTGTGTGTCATGTCTGGGAGTAACTTCACCCATGCCCTCCAACAGCATTGATATCATTGACCAGCTGCTGCCATAGCCTGTCTTGGGCAGATTGGTCACCTCTACTTCTCCATAAGATAAAAGCTTCATGGTGATGCAAGGCCTGGATAATGACCTCATTTTCTGCATCAGTGAATAGTGGTTTGAGGGAAACAGGATTTTCTTGGGTGCCATATCCCTGTATGATATGAAACAGAAAACAGACATAAAATTAAATATATAATACAGGATGACTGTGAACTCAGTTATGTATGAATGTATGCATTCTTCATGCACACAACAATTTAAAAGATAATGCTCCCTATGACTACACACAGCCCCTCCTAAAAGTATATTAATAAAATAAAAAATATATAACAGTTTGGTAATGCAGAGAACAGGTTGTAATACATCTCGGCATTAATAATAATAATTGACAATGTACAAGTAGAAGTATAGAAAACTATTATAGTGTCATCTCTAGTGTTATGTATGGCAGCCAAGTAGATGTCACAAACTTAACACATTTCTTTGTGCTAACACATGTAAAATACCTGACCTTGCTACAAAGCTATAATATATTCATCTGCAATAACTGTTCATATTCCAAGAAAATAAAACCTACAAAATACAAGTCAGGTAGCATTGAGTAGCAAACTTTTTGTAATGCAGACATAACTGATATACATGGGATATAACAACAGTAAAGGATAAGAAGAAGAAGCAGAAAGATAAATTAAGGGTTTGTACTGGGAATTGCAATTCATTCTTAATGTTACATTAAAAGCATTATGTAAGAAATAGCAACATACCTCAACAAGAAATCAGTGTAGAAAGCAAATAAATCTCCAAAGCTTGTGTACATTTAGCACTACTGAGTTCTCAGGATCTAAACAGTCTCCTGACTATGATACAAGTGTATTAGCTGCATAATTACCTTTATATAGTGCAGAGTCAGCCCTGAGAGTACTATAAGTATGCAAATGAAGTGTTAAATCATTACCGTTCGTGAATACCACAACCTGCACTAAAGTGCAGGGAAGGTAAACATGGTGTAAGGAGCTACACAATTTTATGAACACACCCTAGCAATGCAAGGATGTGCATTGAGAAGTGTTCCCTGCTAATGGTTTGTAGTTATCTATGATTAGTCTGACTGCAGGAACAATCAGTATTTCACAGTTTCTCCTCTTTTATGTACACCTACTGAGGGTGTGTTAGGAAAAGAGACTTATTAAAAAGTCTGAAAGTACATTGTCTGAATTAGGAGAGCAACACACCTAACATTCAAATGCTGTTTTAATAACCACATTTATTGCAACTTACTAAAAATATTGTACACACAAGGGAGTACATTAAGCAGTGATACAGATACTTATGCAATTTAAATGAGATAGCATTGCTCCTAAAAAAGCATAGATAAGGTAATGAGGCACCACAAAGAAAGAGAGGAATATACTTGACGTGTTTGCACTCTTTATTTAATATTGTGTGACTACATGGCTGTCATAACTGTTGCTAATATCCCAGTCATTCAGACATTTAGAGGCAAATAAGAAAGGACAACTTTTATACCTTGTTTCTGTTGCACTTTCAATGTAACTTGATACAATGTCACATTTTGAGTACATCTAAACACGTTTTTATCCTTGCTAATATATGCCTTCATCTATAGAAAATATGGGAAAAAAATCTTAAATGATTGTTCTTAATACCCTGGTTTTATGGTTCAAATTCATACAGGTTCCTGTTGCAAGACAACAAAGTTGTTGTGAAGCATCAGTAATCTACATTTAAAGTACTTGTTTCAAAATGTGTCTTTTTTCCTTGATTGTTTGCATGCCATTAGGCTTTGTGCTCCATTGACTGGCAGTGGTCAGTAGCAGTGAATGGCAGTTCACTTCCAAAGGTAAAAAAATGACAAATTTAATTTGGAATGTCATTAATACTGCAGTTGAGACTGACATTGATGCTCTTTCCTCAGCACTCTGGGCAGTGCTGAGTGAAGGAATTCAATATGTAACACACCTATTTCTTGTGGTATAATGTGGGACTGTATGAGCTTAGAGAAACAGTACAGGTGATGCAGGGGTTGAAACTCAAGTAAGGTCAGTATTGACTAAAAGTGACAGATGGATACATCATTTGAGATTATGTCAATATTAATTGTGTGTGCTGTGTGAAAAATGAAAACATTTCTGCTGTCCCCTGTCCCCTTTTCCATTCCCGTGGCATTACCTAAAGTCCTGATATTGTGGGACATAAATGATAGTAGTGATGTGGCAAGGAGCTGTGAGAAGACTGAATGTGTCTCTGTAATGCAGTAGTAGCTCTGCTCATTGCTAGATATATACTGCGATTCATTTCATGCTCATTCAAATTGTTATCCAAAGCAATTTTTGCGAATGGTTTTACTAAATTTTGCCTTCTGCATTTGCTCACCACTTGGCAGCATTATAAAGATTAATTTGTCTTGCCTTCAGTGGTGCAAATATGCCTGATATCAGCATATAGCCCTCAGCACCCTGGATAGTAATGACTGTAGAGAATGCACTTGACATACGTCCAACTCTGTGGCACAAGGTGTAAATGATGTCAATTGAGAGAAATAAGGCACATAATGCATTGTTCAAATCCTGTTTATGGATCACATTTCAAACTTTGTCAATATGTATTTTTTAATCTGCATTTGCTCTCTTATCAGAAGTGCACAAGCAGATTTCACTACCTAAAAATGAAAATGAAAAATTTAGTTTAGTCTGCCTTGTGTAGTGCAAAGTTGCCAAACAATGCTGCACTTTTGTCAGAACTCTGAATAGTACTGAGTGACTACATTCCACATCTCAAATAACTATCCATGTGACACAATGTGTAATTGAAGTGAACTGAGGCAAATTAGAGAGCTGATACACAGTTTAAATCCAATTAATTATTAATGTTACAGAGGTATTTTGAATAATATCTGCACACATTTTTGTATTACTGTCTTGTATAAAACTCCATTAGTCTCAGTACTGATAACAGCATGTGAGCTGTGTGTCCACTTTCACATAATTTGTCATTAACTACAAGTCTGATAATGTGTTCCACAATTATATGTCTGATGTTGCAAGGAGATATGGGTAAGATCAATGTGTCAGCTGAATACACTTCTTGTTCTGGTCATTGCTACATATACCCACTGACTGAATTAATTTCACTGTCAGTTCTGTTTGCTATTACATATTTATTTCTAATTACTTTTGTATTTGCTCTCCACTCTGCAGAGTAAAAGCATGGTTCACTGCCTAAAGAAAAAAATTAGGCCTACCACATCTGGCTGTGGACACTGCAATCATGAATGGGAGTGGGATCTTGCACAGCCATGTCTGTTAACACTAGAAGATGTGTTGGTTCTCTGGCCACATAGATGGCCTACCCCCACTGACAGACTTTCTATCATAGACACTGCCTGATCTAGTGCATGTCATTCATTCTGTGAGTTGCTGACATAGTTCAGGGAGTCATGCATCTCAGAATGCACAGTGTTTAGTAGTCACACTATATTTTATGAGAACCTGATAGAACATGCCTGTGCCTCCACTATGGCCCTACATATGCATCTGCCAACACTTAATTATATAGCAGCATCAGGAGGAGAGTGGACAATAGGCCTTCCCCAAGAACCGCTATCAACCCTCCTGTGTGGCACAGTGCCCTTATGATAGCTATGGGAGAGAATTTGGCGTATTTGGCACTGCACCCTGAATAACCACACTACCTTGATCAACTGTGTCATCCTCAACCTGATGTACATTATATCAGTGGTCTCAGTGTCATGGGTGTTCATAAGCATGCTGACTGTGTCCAAAATATGGGCAGAGGATTTTGGAGCCACAACCTCAGTGTCAGACTGAGCACGTACACCTCCAGAATGTGCCTGTTCATCACTGCCATCATCATCAGAGGCTGATATTCTGACATCAGTTGGTAGAAACTCCATAGTGCCATTCTCAGGATCACCTATGATAAAAAGCAATAAATACAACTTGACACTTTCAGTATCACCTATGATAAGAAGCAATAAGTACAACTAAGAGAATAACATTGATCACATAGTTTCCTTATATGAAAAGTATGTTAAACTTTAACAGATGCTAAATCAACACTCATTTTACTCCCTTATAGACCTGAATCGACCTTATATACAGCAATTCTAATAAACTGTAATAAATTCTAATAAACAAATGTGTGCTTATCATGTGCAGGTAGTCTTGAAGCTTACAACGCAGATGTACCTGTATGTGAGGAAGGGAAAGGAATGAAGGCTGATAAGTATCACAGTGCAAATGAAACAATTAAAAGAGAACAATCCCCTTCACAAGTGTAGGTTAAAAATGTTCTCATACAAAAATGTAGTGAAGAGTTGCATCCCCTCCAAAACACTCTCCTCTATTTTTCTATGGCTGTGTTGTCTGACTCACAATTATAGTTGGCTCTCTATATATCAGACATTCAAGATATACTTGTATAAACATATAACAATGACACTTACATTTTTCACTCCTGGAAGTTCTGCTTGTGGCACTCTGGATCTGTCATCCACATTTGCACCAGCATCAATGATTCTATGGGAACCATCTTCCAAGCTATCTGGATTTCTGACAGTGAACAGGAACTCCATTGTTTCAGTTAGTGGTGGTTTGGTAGCAGGACCATCTCCCATTGCCACATGTCTCTGGAGAATTTCAGCCTCCCTATGCTGGGCAGATGTTAGCATGTCTGTTGCCAGTGTTGCATCTGGGAATAAGTTCTCCCATGCCCTCTGACAGCTGATATTGTTGACCACCTGCTGCCATATCTTGTCTAAGGCAGATTGGTCACCCTATGTCTCCCTAATGAAGTGTTAAATCATTAGCATTCCTAAATGCCACAATCTGCACTAAGTGTAGGGAATGTAAACATGGTATAAAGAGCTACATGATTATATGTTGATTGCTTGTAGGTGTCTATTATTACTCTGTCTGCTAGAACAATCAGTTTCACAGTCTCCCCTCTTTTATGTACACCTGCTGATGGAGTGTCAGGGAGAAGAGACGTATCAAAAAGTCTGAAAGGGCATTGACTGATTTAATAGAACAACATTCCTCAGATTCAGATTTTGGCTTTAATGACCACAGTTACTGTCTCTTAATAAATCTTCCCTATATTCAAGGGAGTACTTGAAGCATTGTATAGATAACACTTGCAATAAAACAGAGAGAGAATTGCTATGAAGAAAGCATATATAATGGAATTAGGCACTATAAAGAAATTGAGGAATAGACATGCAGTGTTTGCAAGTCTTTGTTTAATATTGTTTGAGTACATGGGAATCATAACTGTTGGCAATATCACAATCATCCAGACATTTACGGTCAAATGAGAAAGGACAACTTTCATAATTTGCTTCTGTTGCACTTTCAATGCAGCTTGATATGTCACATTATCAAAACACTTTTTATCCATGCAAGTATTTGTCTGTGGCAAGTATGGTAAATACTCTTCAATGATTTTTCTTTCTACCTTTGTTTGAGGGTCCATATCCATACAGGTTCCTGTTGCAAGATAACAAAGTTGATTAAACATCTGAAATCTACATTTAAAATATTTGATTACCGATTTTTTTCTTTTCTTTTTTCCTTTCTGTTTTGTACTCGATTGACTGACAGTGATTGAGTAGCAGTGAGCAGCACTTCACTGCCCAAGGTAAAAAACTGACAGACTTTATTTGAACTGCCATCAATAGCACAATGAAAACTGGCATTGTTGCTCTTTACTTGGTAGTCTGAGTAATGGGTGAAGAAGTTCAAGTTGTCACACTCCTACCTCAGTGGCATAACATGTAAATGCATTGAGCTTAGAGATATAGTACAGACATTTCATCCATCCACTACCCCTTCTTCCCATTTTGGTCATGGGGTTGGGGTGTTACTTCAACAGTGACAATCATCTAGAGTCAAGGTTTACACTGCCAAATGGCTAGCCCTGTCACAGTAGTTCTTCCACACCACACACTCACACCTATGGACAACTTAGAGTGTCTAATCCACCTACTGCATGTCCTTAGAAATGTGGGAGGAAACTGGAGCACCTGGAGGAAACCCATGTGAACACAGGAAGGACATGCAGACTCCACACAGAAGGTATCCCAGCCAAAAATTGAACCAGGGAAGCTCTTGCTGTGAGGCAACATTACCTGCTGTGCCACTGTGCTGCCCTAGTACAGATGATGTAGGGTATGAAACATGTTGACAGATCATTTTAATGAGGAACGTCATACTGAAATATAACAGTTATTTTGGTGCATGAATCTGTTGCTGTGGGAAACTGAAGTAAGGTCAGTATTGACTAAACATGACAGGTAAGTCATTCCAAATTATGTCAATCTTAATTTTGTGTGCTGTCTGAACAATAAAAGCAGTTCTTTTCTTTTGCTCCCTGTGTCCTTCTCTTTTTCACAGCATTAGCTAAAGTCCTGACATTGTGAGATATATGTGCCACAGAAATGTGAGAAGGCTGAATGTATCAGTGTAATGCAGTAGTAGTTCTGCTCATTTCTAGATATACACTGTAATTCATTCATGTTTCTTCAAGTTGTTTTTCTAAATAAGTTGTGTGAATGTTTCTGACAAATATTGCCATTTGTATTTGCATGCCACTTGGTCATGTAAAATGAACTTTCAATGCTTAAGGAAAAAAGTTAAAAATGTAGGTTATGCTGCCTTATGTACCACAAACCAGCTTGGCAGTATTATGTGGTCATTGGCATTCTGGATAGTACTTAGTGAAGACAATACACCTGTCAGGTAACTTTATCTGTGGCACAAGGTGTACGTGCAATGAACTTAGAGAAAAAAAGATAGCTGATGCATTGTTGGAATCCAGTTAAATGATAATTTTACAGAGTGTGGTCTGAATACATATCTAATCACATTTTGTGATACCATTGTGTTCTTCTTTGAAGATCAAATATTGTCAGTATTGTTAACATGAGAGCTATTGTGTATCCACTTTCATATTATTTGTCATTAACTGTAAGTCTAATAATGTGTTTCACAAAGTACATTTCTGATGTTGCAATGAGATGTGCGAAGGATGAATGTGTCACTTTAATGCGCATCTTGCCCTGGTTATTGCTACATATACCCATTGATTGCATTTAATTTACTGCCAACTTTTTTCTCTCTCATATATTTTCTTCTAATGCCTTTTCCTTTTGCTCTCCATTCAACAGAAAGCAAATGTAGTTCACTACCTAAGGAAAAAAAAATATTTTTTGTTTAGGCTGCCTTGTGTAGAGCAAGTATGCCTAGTGTCTGAGTTCAGACCTCTGCAATATGGATACTACTTACTACAGAGAATGCAACTGACAGTGGCACAAGGTATTTATGAAGTGAATTGAGTGAAATAAGTCACAACAGGCATTGTTTGAATCCTGTGCCAAGATCATGTTGCACTTATTCTCTATATATGTAAATATTTTTAATTATTTTTAATCTGCATTTAGTCTGCACTTGCCAGTGCATGTATATGGTTCACTACATAAGGAAAAAGTGAAAATTTTAGTTCAGGCTGCTTTATATGGTGCAAACACAACTGGCAGCACTGCGAGAATGGCAGTATTCTGGATAGTAGTCAGTGAAAAAGTATACTTTTCATGTAACTTTGTCTATGGCACAAGGTATAACTGAAGTGAACTGAGAGAAATAAGGCATATAATGCATTGTTCAAATCTGGTTTAGACATCAAATTGCAAATATTCACAATATCTATTTTTTTTTAATTTTAATTTACATTTGCTCTCCACTTGGCAGTGTGCAAACATGGTTAACTATCTAAGGAAAAAACTGAAACATTTTGTTTAGTTTGCCTTATGTAGAAAAAAAATGCCTGAGAATGGTATGCTTTCTTCATCTCTGTGGACAGTACTGAGTGGAGAAATTCCACCAATCACATAGGATCATGGTTCTGGTTGTTTGAGGGGGTGAGGTTTTGGCGATGTTGTCTCATTCATTTCATCTTTGGTAATGCGGGGATTCTGCTTTTTCAGGTAGACAACACAAAAAATGCAGAAAACAGCTGGATGACCTTCACTTCACTTTTAATCCAAGGTACAGGTTAGATTTAATGCATGTTTCCCACCTGGACTAAATAATAGGGAAGAGTTTACCATGTATTTAAAAAGAAAGGGGTTAAAACATTAGGGGTAGCGTAGATATTACATGTTGTTTTAAGTTGTTTTTACTTGTATTGTTTTGTAATGAAGGTAGTGAAAATCATGTGATATATCATGTGCCTTAAGAGGTGTATTTAAAGTGTGTTATGTGATGGTTATTTCAGTCTGAAGAAGTCTATTATTGTGATTGTTTGAGAGACAAAAGCGCTTACTGGAATTTGTGTACCTTGGATTAAAAGTGAAGTAAAGCTCATACAGCCATTTTCTGCATTTTTTTTGCTATCTACAGTTTTTGCTGTCTTGTGCTACTTTGGAAGAGACTTTTCAGGTAGACTTTTGACCACCATGCTGCTTCCATTGTACAGAAAGCTTTTTACATGGCCCACCTCATAAGTATGGGTATCTCACCTAGGAACAGGGAGGTCATAACATCCCTGCATTATTCCCTTATAAGGCCCATTACTGGGTGCAACACCCCATTCAGCATGTACCTCACAAAGCACATGTGGCAGCTTTGGAGACCACAGAGGTTCTTCACCAGGAGAATCCAGGGCCTCAAAAATCTACCATACACAGATAGGCTAAAAGACTCCTCAGAGGTGACCTCTGTCTGGCATACATGGTGATCTTGGACCCCATCTTGATGGGACTGCTGCATATCTGCAAGTCAAGCTCCACTCAAGTAACCTGCATTTGCAGCCTCAACCTGGTCTGTGACATCAATAGGACTTGTTGGTGGGACAGATTTGTGTCCCAGAGACTCCCCCATCTGTAGAATAGACTCCCTCTCCACCTCAAGCAGAGTACCTCTTTACTCCTTTTTAAGCACAACCTGGATAACTAGAGGGGAAATAGAAAATACATCCCTGGGATTGCACCCATGTCCCCTGCTGGTCAGGGTTATCAGGTGCTGATTTGTCTATACATGGGCTAAACTCTTGGCTAGGCTTATAAGGACCTCTGAGCCAATAGCCTAGTAACTTCCTATGTTCCTATGATCATTGGATCATAGGATTATAGGAGGTTACTAGGCTACTGAACCTAGGGCTCTTACAAGCCTAGCCAAGTTTTACCCTTATTCTCACAATCAGCACCTATCATCCCTGTTCAAGAGGGACATAGGTGGGACCCCTAGGGTGAATTTATAGTTACCCATCCAATCATCCAGATTGCATTTGAAGAGGGCCAATGAGGTCCTCTGCTTAACATGATGCAGGAGTCTGTTCCAAAGGTGTGGCAACCTCTGGGAGAAAAATCTGTCCATCCAACAGGTTCAGTTAATGTCACATACCAGATTAAGGTCATTAGAGCAAGTAACCTATGTACCATTTGACTTACGGATATGCATTTCCAATAAAGCAGGGTCATAAATTGCCTTATTTGCAAGGCAGAGATTGCCTCTGAGTAGTCTGTATGAAATAGAATAAAGTTGCAGTGATTTCAGATCATCCTCATAGGAAAGATGCTGTAGACCTTGAATTTTCCTTGTGAGAAACCTTTGTGGTCTCTCCAATTGCTGCAGGTGCTTGGAAAGGTACATACCAAAAGGGGCATTGTACTCAGTTATTGACCTGATAATGGAAGAGTACAGGAAGGCTATAACTTCTTTTTTTCTGGAGGCAAAGCCCTTACTTATGAGATGAACAATATAGAATGTACCTCCAGTCATTCTGAATATAAATTGTCTCCATGGCACAAGGTTTAAGTGCAGTCATGTTAGATAAAAAACACAGCTAGTTAAGGGTTGAAATCCAGCTCTATGATGCTTCTACATATAGCTTAAGAAGCCATTTCTCCCAACATATTGATTAACGCTGTAACCATAAAGAAAACTGATAATGTTAAACCTGCTTCTTCACAGCAATTTATCTGCAATCCTTGCATAAGTAAACTTTTCTATTTAGCATATATCATTAATGTTTCACATATAACCTCAAGCTAATGTGTGTCCAATTTCCTATACATAACAATTATGATATTTAATATAAAATTCACTTGCATATATATGATGGGACAATACTTTTGTTATAATCATCGTAACTCATCACATAGTTAACTATGCATTTAGGAGAATTATGTCTTGTGAAGTATGTATGTAATGTGGGTCTGTGGTTAATTGTAGAATGGACTAATCATCCAAATCTGTGAGACAGGGAAAGTAACTAGTTGGACAACACTTCCCCGTCTCACAAATGGCAATATTTCAACCCTCCCCAACTATATATAAGAACTCTGAGGTTGCACTAAAGTGGGGAAAAGTGAGACAGGAAGTGTTGGAAAACCATTTACTTTCCCTGTCTCAAAGGTTCGATGAAATCCATGTTTGAGGAATGGATGTTCGAAAGTTTGCTTTAGATGATGTGATGTTTGATGATTAGTCTCTTTGATGATTAACCATAGACCCATGTAACATACTCCAACCTGTATTACTCAGCTCATTCAATTGCATCCCTCTGGAATATATTTCGAAACAGAAATATTGATTTTTACGTAGGAATACATTCCCAGATCTAATTAAAACCACACACATACAGGCTACTCTGAAGTGTATCTCCATTAATTCTGAAATTAGTATTTGTCTAATTTCCATGCTTGAAAAGCAGACCTACTGTGGCAATGTCAATTAATAAATGAGTTTCCATTTTTGCATGCTTTATCCCATGGGTTCTGTTCCCAGCAGGTACAACATTTTAATATTGTGTAAGCCTCAACATCACAATATGTCACAATCCTTCCAAACTGTAAGGATGACTAAACATTGTTGAACACTGGAATCTGTGCCAATAGGTTGAGCATGGCAAAGCTCAGTGCCATGTTTCACACCTTTACTGCTATGTGATGTAAGTACTGCAAATGTGTCTGCCATGGAATTCCTCTGCTTACAATTGCTCAAATGCAGTTGGCAAGACTATGCATCTTTGTACAATACCAGTTACATGTGAGATCTGAATTGGGTGCCAATTCCGATGGATTTTGGTGGCTTGACTTTTGCATACATGACTGGTGAGGAAGAGAATGGTGCTACATTTAGAGCACAAAAGTGGAGTGTTGAGGAGTGCAGGATATTTGTGACACTCCTTTTGAAGCACTACAACTGTATCTTGCTTCAGGAGGTTTGCACCAGTTGCCAGTATAAGGCTAGGTCTTGGAATAGCTTAGCCAAGGCTGTCTCCAGTACAACTGGCTTTCCACATACTGCAGAACAATGTCATCACCATTATAGTGACCTTAAGAAGGGCAAGCAGGACCTCCTAAGCCAATGGGAGACTGAACTTAGGACCATAAACGCCTCTCTGTTCTGACCCATAATCTGTTTACGATGTGGCATCGATCTTCTAGCCAGCCAGTGCAGGCACTCATTGTGTTTTCATATATATTTCTTTTCTTTTTGTACTAAATAGTTGCAGGGGAAATATCTGAAACTGTGAGGTGCACTAGTGGAGATTAACTCACCTCAGAGCAGATAGGATAAGTATGACTCTGGCCCAAATTCAAGCCATAAATCTCATTTTATTCCCCTCAGTCAGTAGCATCTTGATCAAGCATACCTCAACCTTGATCTTAAACATGCATGCATTCCCAAAGAGCTCTTGCTACTTCCATTAGGTAATGAGAACACCAGATTAAATTTGTGTGGGTACAATACCCAGAAACAGCACTTTTTATTACTGGATAAGTATTTGTAAAATATTAAAAACAATAAATATGTCAAAAACAATCCAGTTATGGTAATTGCAATTATTACATTTGAATACCTGTTACCTATCAGTCATAGGGAAATAAAAGCTGCACTTTGTTATATCATAGCAGTGAGATTTATTTTATGATACATTAATAGCATTCCATTATATATGGATGTGACAGAGGTGTACAATAGTATCAACAGTCTAATGTTTGCATAACTTGCAGGTGAAAAATAATTGAACTACAGCACAAAGAGGTAGACTGACCACTGCAGCTTAGCCGGCCATGCATCCAAAGATGGCAGCACAGACACCCAGTACTTCTGGTTCGCAACCTCTCAGTGTTGCCTCTGCAATCCATGCCCTACCTGCCCCAATTGTATCAAGTAGCTCTGCCTTAGCTACAGGTGCAATGGTACCTTCTAGGAACAGTACCAGTGGAGGTGGTGATTTTGTCACCCAGCAGGAGCTGGCAGGGCTGTTGGAGGAGATCATGTAAAGGGGCCTCAGTACATGCATTGGTAGGGTTGTAAAGGTCCTGCATTGCATTGCAATGATGATGCCATTGTCTGGCACTGACCCAGAGAGCTGACGCAAAGGACAAGAATGACAGTTCTGTGGGTGAGGACTAGATTCTCACTGTTTTCAAGCTGGACATGGGTGTGCCTACAATGTCCCCTACCTATCTCTAATCATGGTGTCTCCCAGCCTTTTGTCTTCATCGCCATCCCCATTTGTTTTGTACATCCTGTATGTCTGTGCATGCTTTCTAACCTACCATACCTGCCTGACCCTCTCATTCCTAAGCACCTTTCCCAAAGCTCCTCTTTCTCCCAAAAAATAAAAAAATGGGCAGCTGTCTCACCACAAAAAAAACAAAACAAAAAAAAAAACACCCTGTACATAGCTCTACGCTTTACCTATGTGCCATCTTGACATGATTGGCCATACCAAATTATTCTGTTGTTGTTACCCATCTCTGATATAGTGACTCTACAAAATCATGAAATTGTGTGTACAATTGTACATTTATGTTGTGAAGATGTGGATAGCTATGATGATCTTCTACCACCCTCCTGCATATTCCTGTATTCTTTTCCCTGTGTCCTATCCTCTACTTGCCAATCCCATTTTCACCTCTGTCTGGCATACAAAGCAATTTCAGACCCTGCCTGATGGGACTGCTGCATATCCACAAGTCAAGCTCCACTCGAGTAATCCACACACGTGACCTCAACCTGGTCTATGACATTAATAGGACTTGTTGACGGGACAGATTTGTGTCTTAGAGACTCCCCCTTTTGTGGAATAGACTCCCTCTCCACATAAAGCAGAGTACTTCATTAAATCTTTTTAAGTGCAACCTGGATAACTGGATGGGGAACACAAAATACACCCCTGGGATTCCACCTATGTCCCTGCTTGACAGTGGCATAGGGTGCTGACTTGTTGGAACATGAGCTAAATTCTTGGCTAGTCTTGTAAGGGCCTCAGGATCAATAGCCTAGTAACTTCCTATAATTCTATGGAGTCTAGCTGTAAGTGAGTCTTTCACCCTTATGCTGTTTATACTACTCTTCAAATGCATATATGACGTATAGCTGCACAGTGTTATTGTGAACTTCGACTACTTTTTAGCATACACAGTGTTGATGTCACCCATTTAAATGGGCACTATCCCAGTTCATAGGTTCAAAGATATGTTCGTAGATTAGTACTAGGCTAACTGCCCTTGTGGGTCATTTTAAGCCTAGCTAATTCTTACATATAAGAATCAAACCTTGCATCTGTAAGGTAAACACCTTAACCATTATGCCAACCTCCCACCGCTTGTACCTCAGCAAGTCATGTTATGCTTGCGATTCAGGCACTAATCTGTAGCTTGTGGTTTTAGGTAGTTGGTTCAAATCCAGCCATTACTGCTCACATTATGTTGTGTCAGGCTTATTTTGAGTATACATATCACTAACACTGTTGTCAAACACATCTGCTGTGTATACATGTAGATGTTGATTCCTCTTATAAAATGTTATGATAATTTCTCAAATAGCAATGCTTTATTCAAAGTAATGATAACGTGATTACATTTTCTTAACATAACATATGTAGGAAGCATTATCCTCTTGCACAAAGGAATGAGACAACATTCTGTATGTTATTGCTTTAGTACAGCAATTACAGGCACACATATCCCTTGCAGCAATAACATAATGTGATGCCTTGACATACCAACATATATCATAATTGTAGTGACACTTCTACCATGGTGCATTCATCATGCACAATATTGTGTATTTTCTGTTGTCAAATGCTCAGGTGTTCACTATCTACATTCAGTAACTGCTAGCATTGTTGGGCCTTATAGTATAATGCATGAATGGCATCCACCACAGTTATTCTGTATACATTTACAGGGGGAGAGGCCTCCGTCATCACAACATGTACATCTGATGTAATAAGTTAAGCATAGGTGGAGTATCACATTTGTGTTAAGACTTCTGCTGTGGTGCTTGTGGTTCATCTGCATGTTATTAGTTGGTTGATTCACATAGCTTCCTGTTCATTTCTTGAAAAGGCAACATTATATAAATGTAATGACTTTAAATAAACACCATTGCATCTAGTTACCATTATCCATTTTATGTTGGACAATAATATACCATCCCAGGGTGATTGCATGACAGTGAAATAGTTATTCTGGGCACAATGAGCTGTGAGTGCTTCTGCTGCACATGTATTGAGTACTGGCTTGTATAGCATACCTACATAAATAACCTGTGGTTCAATTCTGGGAATATGTGTGTACTACACAATGGAAACAGCTTCCTTGTCAAAGAAGCATTGATATTTTACTGCTCACTGTTGTGTAGACAGTGACAGGTGTATGCCCTTTTCAGCTTTCTGACTAAATCTGACTCTTCCTATTATATCCATAACTCCTTTTTTAATGCACACATTCATAGATTCATAGATTAGTACTAAAGCTACTTTTGCCTTTTAGCCATTTTTAAGCCTAGCCAATTATCCCTTGTGAGACTCAAACCCTGCACCTTGTGTTTCTAAGGCAAACACCTTACCCATTAGGCCACCCACCCAACCAATTCAGTTCAGGTATTTGTGACAGCCTCCATTGCTATCTGATGTGGCACATGCAGCACTCAATACAGAGGACTGATAAGAGCCTACTATAATAAGCAGGGGTTTGTATCTCATAACATCTGTCTGTTAGGCAACAGTGGCTTACACACAGACAATAGTTATGGCACAGCCAGAGGGCCCCCTTTTACAGGCCTTGTCCTACAAGGTAGGGCATCCATTCCCTTTATGATAGGAAAGTGCTGTGAGCACTTCAAGGGTGGTCTTCATGACATCACTTATATACATATTTCTGTGACTTGCATGATTGGTATGCATCTCTCTGATATCTGTCCTTGCATCTGCTTGAAAAGTACATGTTGTGACTGTTTATTTTATCATTCATTGATTGCAGGCATTACATATTCCCAAAATAATTATGCTCTGTATTGCATGTCTTCATCCAGACATTTCTTTATTATTGCTATAGTTTTCATTACAGTATATAGCTTAATGGCAGATGAGGGCTTCCATAAATGATTCTTACTGTATGCTGTATGACATGTATACAGGCCATAAGAAACTGGTTAGTCTTCTATTACAACACTTTCTTGTGTGTTGAATTGCTATTATGTTACTGTTCCTTTTAATTCCATGTGAGCATGCCCACTATAACAATGTCTGAGATGTTTGCAAATTAGCAATGGAAAACTTGAAATCATGTAATGTAATCCGACCTGTGTTGTCATTTGTCACTTATGTATGTTGTGTGTTATTATATTACCATTTAGCATTTACATGACTATACAACACTTGCATGTCTATTACATGTTTATAGGTGATAAGCCCCTTTCCTATGGCTGACACTGACAGCTGTAAGGTCAATTTGTTTTTGTGTATACAAGCAGAGGTGGATAATACAGCAGTGGTGTCGGCTTGCATACATAAATTCCCTGCATATACATCTCATATGCAAAAGCTGCAGTCTATGCATTCATCCCATAATGTCTCTTCTGTCTTTGATAACTGTTATTTCAACCCAACATTTTATTAACATGTATATCACATTTTAAGTCCCCTCAGTTAGACTGCAGCTTTAAAAACCTATTACATCCTTTGTTAGCATGTCCATTTTAATTTGTGTGCATACGGCGGTATTGTCATTGACATTTTAATTATCATTACATCAGTGTGGCAGGATGCATATTACAAATCTTTTTGTGGCACTTCAGCACATTTGCCTGTAGTAGTGGCACAGTGGTTAGTGTTGTCACCTCACAACAAGCAATTCTCCGGTTTGCTTCTTGGCTGGAGTGGAGTCTACATGTCGTCCCTGTGTTTGTGTGGGTTTCCTCTGGGTGCTCTGGTTTCCTCCCACATTCCAAAGACATACAGTAGGTGGATTGGACAGTCTAAATTTGCCATTGGTGTGAGTGTATAGTGTGGAAGTATTACTATGGCAGCGCTAGCCACCTGGTGGTGTAAACCTTGACTCTAGATAATTGCCACTGAAGAAGTGACAACCCAACCCCATATGGAAAAGGGGTTGTGGATGGATGGATATGACTACACATTACCCGCTATCCCTTCCATATGAATTACTATTAAGTACAAACCATTGCTATTTGTATTCAGTTCCTCCATTTCACTTCCTCACTTTTATAATTCTTTCACTCTACTTGCCCTTAATATTTCAGGGCTATAGTGCATGTGCGTATCTTAGGGTGGCCACGGTGGTGCAGCAGTTAGCGTTGTTGCCTCACAGCAAGAGGTTCTCCTGTTCGATCCTCGGCTGGGGTGCCTTCTGTGTGGAGTCTGCATGTCCTCCTTGTGATCATGTGGGTTTCCTCTGGGTGCTCCAGTTTCCTCCCACATCCTAAAGATATGCTGTAGGTGGATTGGACACTCTAAATTGGCCCTAGGTGTGAGTGTGTGCATGTGTGTGCCTTCTGTGGAAGGTTGGGCACTGGGCTGGCAACTCAGCACCATACAAAACTCTACTGCCAATCATGAGTGGACAGGTGATCTGCTGTGGTGACCCCTAACTGGGAAAAGCCGGAAGAAGAAGTGCATGCGCGTATCTTAGCTTTGCTTATAAGCAAGCCATTTTGTTTACATTCTGTACTCATGCATGCAACCATCCTTCCATGGTCATGAACACTACTGCTGGCCAGACAAAGGTGCTCACAAACACGTAGATGCAATTAGCAGCATGCCTATTTGATTAGGGCTGCTGCTCATTGCTCTAACACTCTTGCATTGTGTAAGCTTAGCATGGTGCCTACATGATTGTTATTGAATTTTAGGGTAGATGTCATTTGAGATATAATTTAGTTTGCAAAATATGGATCAGCTTAATTATTTCTGCACTTTATTAAGATCACCTGATGTCTAATCTTTAACTGAGTAACTGTAGCTAAGTAACATTGTTAGATTTTATATTTTATATACTTGCTCACTACATGTCTGTTCTTGTTTATTGCTTCTTACCTGCTTCATCTGACTGTTTACCTTGTAAATGAACTGTTATTTTTTTATTACTGTAGCTAGGTCATAACTGAACATGAATTCTTGTGGTCAAATTAAAATAAATACATGAATGAATGAATAAATACATAGATCAAACAAAATAAATAATAAGGTCAAGGTTATAACACAGAAACAACATTTGTTTGAAAGGTGATGCTTTGTTCTTCAGTGTAAGTTTGTTATGAATAATTACCCCAAAATTACATAATTATGACACATATTCCACTTAGTCACCACTATAAGTGATATTAAAAGAAAAATCTGGTGCATTCCAAACCTGGAAAATGGCATGAGTATCTATGTCAGCTATTTTGAGGTACTATACTTCTAGGTTTCAGGGTTCCTGAGTTCTTACTAAGATTATTGCCAAAGAAGACCATTGAGAAGCTCAGCCACATTATGCAGTACTGTTGGGAGACCAAACTGCCCCGATAAATAGACTTTCCTCATCTGATTATAGATCATCGAGTTGTGGATTCAATCCATATTTGCTGATGACCTGGTTACAGCAGACATAGAGTCCTGTAGAAGGGAGAGGTATGGCTGAGACTAGAAAAAGCACTACCAGAAAGTCTCTCACATGTCCAGTATAGAATGGAACTAAGCCACAGGTACCTGCACTCACACCGGAAATGAGAAACAAAATTATAGTAATCAGAAATGAAACAAAAATCACAATACTTTCAGGGCAGTGTATACTCCCAGATCTTACAAGCATATTTTGTGAAATACTCAACCTGAAAAGGCAAGCTTTGTCATAAAATATAAAAAGAAACACAGCTATGCACAAAAACACGGCCAAAGGCATAAAAAGAATATTGAATTTATTAAGATAGGTAAACGCTTTCACACATTAAAACAGTGCGTCTTCAGACTATAAAATCAAGCTACAGGAGTTACTTAATATACAAATAAGTTCATTCAATTCATTCAAAATAGCCAATAGAAATCCAACATGTACAAATACTAAAGTCACTTAAAAATTATTTAAAGAGACCTCTTGCCTTTAAAACTGGTTTGATGGACACTCTTCCATTCAAACCAGGAAGCTTATCAGCCTGCAGTTTTATAATCCAATGCAATTCATGGCTTTCCGTAAAATTCTTAAAATCCCCACCATGTTCATTTCATAGTGACAAGCTCAAGAACCCTAAAACCAAATAGAGGTTTCTCTCCACTCTCTGTAAAGTGCTTAACAAGTGCATTACATATGTCACCATTGCCAATACAATATAAATGTTCCCTAATACGTTCCATTAGTGATCTAGTTGTCTTTCCAACGTAGAAACAAGGCCATGCCTTGCAACAAGCCAGATATACCAAATCCCTACTATGGTAGTTTGCCCTTACATTAAACTTGTATTTAATTTGTGTTGTTGGATGAATATACTATGGGCAGGATTCACGAAGGCTTGCACGGAGTCTAAGAGTAGTGTAAGACTCCATGCAGCCTTCGCGATCCAGGAACAGCCCAAAGTCCGTGTAAGAGACCAGCTAAAACGTCTCTTAAACGGAGTGGTGGATGTTAATCACCTCACTTGCAGCCGAATAGCATGCAAATGAGGTAGATTAGCGATCCAGGAAGCCCAAAGCAGCCTGTGTAAGAGCCGTTTTAGCTGCAGCAATGTACTCAGTTGACAACTGAGTACGTTTCTGCAAAAACCACAATGGAGCCATGTCAGCTCCAAATAAAGGGTGCATATGTGTCAGGCAGCATGCCAATGGCCAAATATGTGGCCATTGGCAAGGTACCCCGATGCAAATAGGAGAAATAAATATTTTTTTTCGGCGATCGCTGATGTTTAAACCCAGTGCAGCCCTGCGCAAACGGGCTGCGCTATATAAAAATATAAAAATGAAGGTTATAAACCCACAAATGTGGGTTTTATGCAATACATGGATTTACAATGCAGGGACCAGCAGACCAAAAACAACATGGCCACCGTGTAGTGGTTGCTAAGGGGGGAAGCTGAGTCTAAGACATGTAACTAAGCATTAGTAGGCAATCTGATGCAAATGAGTGTTAGGATACTGAATTCCACTGTCACATAGCAAATGAGCACATTCTGAGTAGTGTAAGAGTTGCATAAGGGGAGGAACAGAGTAGGAGATAGGTGACATCACAGGGGAATGGCAGAAAGAAATGCAGTTCATTGAGGCCAGAGTTACATGACAGATGTCAGACACATATCATGGAAAGAGGAGTGCCACGACATAAGCATGGGAAAGTCAAGAAATGGAAGGTGTACACTGTTGCCTACACCAAAGTTTCTTGCTGGGCGTGCATGCGCACGTGTGCGCGCCATGAAGCGCGAGTAGGACAGTGTGCGCATGTGTAAGACAGACTAAGCATGTGGGAGCGTGTTGCTAGATGTCTAACACTCTTTGCGCGCGTGTGCGCGCGTGTAGGGCAGACTGAGCATGTAGGAGCCTGTTGGCAGACCTGTAACACTGTTTGCGCGGGTGTGCGCGCGTTTTAACCCAAATAAGCAGATTCTGAACCGTGTAAGCATGTGTGCATGCGTGTAAGCCACTGTGAGCATGTTTCTGCTGGTATGCACGCTGCTCCCCCCTGAGGAAACAGAAAGGAAAAAGGAAGCAACAGAATTAGTAGGAAGCTAGCAGGGAATACTGCTGGAGCTAGCAGGTGAAAACAATTAGAAGCAGGCAATTGCACAGGCAGAATAGTAGCTCAGCCCAACACTTAAAACTTTTTAAACAGCAGTGCAAGATGTTTCTCACAAGAGACACTGCAAGACAGGAGTAAGCTATTAGAAGTGAAAACTGAAAAAGCTGAACTCAGAGCAGAAATGTTAAGGGCTGCCATAGCTGTCATAATGAGACATAGGCGACTTGTTGAGGGTGGTGACAATGCAGATGGTGCCAGACAACCCACAGTGAGGAGACGGAGAAGAGTGTACAGGCCCAGGGTCACCTACCACGAGTTACATGAGCTGGAGATAGTAGAGTGCTATAGAGTGGACAGAGACCTCCTGCAGCAAATAGTGGAGCTGTGCAGGCCACACCTCACACACAGAACCAACAGAGGGGAACCCATCCTCGTGGAAACCAAGGTATGTGTTGGCTTAAGAATACTAGCAACAGGTACCTCCCAGAGACCAACTGGTGATATGATGGGGATATCACAGGCATCAGCCTCCAGGGTACTGCACCAGTTCCTGGATGCCATGTCAGCACATGTCGGTGATCATGTATATTTCCCCAATGCCCGTGAGGTATTGGCCAGCAATATGCATCTCTTCCAGCAAATAGCGGAATACCCTGAGGTAGTGGGTGCAATAGACTGCACGCACATACGCATCAAAGCACCAGTCGGTGAGCGGGGTAGGGCCTACATTAACCGCAAGGGCTTCCCCTCCATCAACTGCCAGGTCGTGTGTGATGCCCAGGGCATAATAATGAATGTGTGTGCTGGTTGCCCTGGGAGATACCATGATTCCCACATCTGGCGTTTGACGCAGCTGTACCAGACATTTGCCAATGGGGACATCCCACACGGACACCTAGTGGGGGATGCAGGTTATGCACTGGAGCCGTGGCTGATGACACCCATCAGAAATGCACACACACCTGAACAGGAACGCCATAATGAGGCACACGCACAAACACGTAATGTAATAGAGCATGTGTTTGGGCTGCTCAAGTCACGGTTCCGGTGTCTGGACATATCTGGTGGAGCCTTGCAGTACACACCAACTAAATGTACCCAAATTGTCATGGTATGTGCTATGCTATATAATATGATCTTGCGAAAACAGCTGCAGCAGGACCAGCATAGGGCTGGCCCAAACAGCCCCCCACCATTGCCAAGGCCATCACAGGCAGAGCGTGACTCGGAGGAGGAACAACCTGAGCCTGCCCCAGTAGGCAGAAGGAGGCGTGCCCAGTATGCCCTGGCCTTGGCAAAGAGGCAATGCATAGCACATACACTGGCTCAGTAGGAACCCTGGGAATGATACCCCCTCTGACTCATTCAAATAATAACAGGGATGCCTAAAATGACATGACCTGCTCACAAACATGTACAGGGAGTGTAATATGTGCATCCGACAGAGGCAGCCCTGCAGCACCACCTGAGGCATGAATGCCATGTGTTAAGTAATGTAACACCATGTACTATATGCACACCTGAGGACCGTGACTAACATCCTACCCTCACCAAGCATCATGCCACAATATGACAATGAGATGATCAAGTGCAATAATTGGCTGAAGTATTGCAGTTAGTCAAAGGGGATCCAATGTGTGCCAGCCTGGGATGACATGCTGAGCATGACATGATGCTCCACCTGCTAGGACTGGCATGCACCTATCAGTGCAGGCCGTATGGATACTGGCAAAGGCTGTTGTTACCCACAGCGTGCCTTGAATAGGTAAGGCTCAAAACACAAACCTACCTCCATAGGTATCAGAAGGGATAAGAACCTAGATGTAATGCTACCCAATGCCAGAAGTCTAAACAGCAAGATGCATGCAGTCTAAACTCACCCAGTATGGAGAATGTTGATATCTGTGCTGTAACAGAAAACTGGGTCAAGGCTCACAACAGCACCCTAACACTACCAGGTTACACCTCATACTGTGCTGTACAGCCTCAAAACATGGAACAAGCTACAAAAGGAGGGTGACTAGCAATAATTGTCAAGGATGACCACATACCCATGTTGGTACCACAACAAGAAGCAGCATGGACTAGCCATGGTCAAGTAACAGTGGCTAAAACTGCCCCCCAGTTTATAGCCTGCTACAGACTACCGTCCCAACACCAGGAACTGCACCTGGCCTATGTTGGAATACATGGATATATCAAGTCCTCCAAACCACATTATATTGGGTGACTGAAAATACCCAGACATAGACTGGGAGCATTATACTAGCTCCAACACTGTAGGACAAAAGTTCATAGAATCCATAAACCAAAATGCCCAGGAACAACGTACCACTCCCACAAGAGGGGTAAGCATACTGGATGTGATAATCAGCAACATGGGTACTGGATGGCAAGATGAGAAGTGTATTGCTCACTGGTAAAACCAGACCATAGAGTAATCACACTGGATATACACATCCTGACCACAGTCCCTGGCCAGAAAACCACAGTGAAAACATGTGTAAAGCAAAATTTGCACTCCTCCAAACTGATGTGGAATCCATTAAAGGTCCTGTACAGGTGCAAAATATGGGCCACACCTCAGAACCTGTTATACAGGCATTCCATGAACACTGCCAGGAATGCTTGGATTATGCAATCCTAAATTAAAACAAGACACAATGCCATACACGCAGGCATCTGGCATGGTGGACACCAGCCATAACCAAACCATGCAAGAGAATGAGGAAGCTACTACATGATAGAGCAAACATAAAAAAGAAGTAATCACTGATCAGTAGTATGGCAATAAAATATGTCCACACATACAATCCACTAAGGCCAGCCACAACAAGTTGAATCTGTGAATCTTGAGGCAATGTTACACCTGCCCCAAGTACACAGACAACCCCTAACTCCCCAAGAAATACAAATATATGTGAGAGATGCAACCATCTATCCAAACTGGAGGCTGAGCTCCCTCAACTCAGTACTCCCAAAACTAGTCAGGAGGAGAAGGTAACCACACACACCACAAACCTAGTCCCACATAGACCTATCACAACTGCAAACCAAAGATATAAACACAGAAAAACATTCCCGGAGGCCCGAATTACAAACACACCACACCAACATAGGCCTCCAAAGCAGACACCCAATCAAACAACCTCCAAACATAGCACATGCAACACATAGTACACAAAGCTGGTGTGCCAAACAGTCACAGGCCAGAAGGAGAAACAGCATGCCTGATACAGTTGTAATAGGTGACTCCATAGTGAGACACGCTGCTGTCCCGCACACCAGACTGAACAAGGGAAAGGGTACAGTAAGCTGCCTGTAGGCTGCTACAATACACCACATAACACAAGTATGCAGGTCACCCCAAAGCAAGTAGAAATATGATGCAGTCATAGTCCATGCTGGTGTGAATGACCTGAGATGTACCTCCCCGGACTACATGAAAAGAGACATAGATGAGCTCCCCGATTATGTAGTCCAGGCCAGTATGACACTGACCGTTTGCAGCATCCTACCCTCACCAAGAATGATGCCACAGTACAAACACAGAATGATCAGTTATAACAAGTGGCACAATTACTGGTGTCATTCCAAGGGGATCCAATGTCTGTCTGCTTGGGATGTCATGCTTGACAAGCCACGCAGCTGTTCCAGGGATGGCTTGCACATGTTACCCCTGGGCATCTGGATATTGGATAAGGCTTTTGCCACCTCCATAGAGCCTTTCATAGGCAAGGCTGAAAAGACTAACCCACCACCCTACAAAACATAAGTGGAAAGAAACATAAGGGTAATGCTGACCAATGCCAGATGTGTAAACCTCAATATGCATGCTCCCGAGGCCATCCCCAGTATGGAGAACATCAATGTCTGTGCAGTGACAGAAACCTGCTGCAAGCCTCCTGACAGCACACCAGCACTACCAGGTTATACCACATATCATGCGTTATGGCCCCAAAACCTGGAACAAAACATAAAAGGAGGGTGAGTATCCATATTCAGCACAGACACCCATACGTCCAGGTAACTGACAATGCACAAGGCATTGGAGTCCACCATTGTGCAACTAACCATAGGCAATACTGCTGTACAGTCTGTAGCATGCTACAGACCACACTCTCACACACAGGAACCCCACCCAGCCGTCCTGAAGACACTGGACAGTATGAATGTCCCACCAAATACCAAACAAGGTACTCACAAATTACCACATAGGTGGTAAACCATTATGTATGGAAGGAGTAATCAGGGACCTAGGGACGCAAGTGGACAGTAACCTGTTATGTGACACTCACATTGCCAATGTGGCTAGGAAGACTGTCTATATTGGACACCGTATCATGAAAGGATTCACATCTACGTCAACAGAGGTCATTGTGCCCCTATACTGTTCTCTTATCAGACCCATAATCTAGTACAATGCCTCATTTGGGATGTATCTTACCTGACACCTGCAGCAGTTAGAAAGACCTCAAAGGTACCTCACCAAGAGGATAAAGGGTCTCAAATATATGTCATATGCCACCTGGATGTAGACACCCCAGCTGAATGCAGTCACATACTGCCTACATAGAGGCATTGTATGTCTGTTGTACAAGGCCATGTCCAACACAGGAGTAATGGACATGCTCCACCCCAGAAAACTCAAAGCCATCGGAGCTGTGAGAGTGAGAGATGTCAACCTCAACACATAATGAAATAGGATGTGCTGGAGGAATAGATACATAACCCAGAGGCTCCCCACACCCAGAAACAGGATCCCAATCCATGTTAGGCAGAGCCCCTCACTGACACCCCTCAACAGGAATATTGCCAAGTGGATAGATGATCATACATGTACACTGGGGGTCTTCACTGTGTCATGACCAGACAGAGGCACAGTAAAGAAAATCATAAATGGCCATAATAGTCACATAGCAAGGGCGAAGACACACACACTCTGGCTTGGCTTACTAATGCCCTAGGGTGGATAGCCTAGTATGAACCCATGAACCTATGAAGATACAAATTGTACAGGACACTAAGGATAATCCCAAGGCTTCCACACATATTGCCAACATACATCCTGACAGGTGCAGTGCAACCCCCCCCCCAGAATGCAAAATATCTATCCCAGCAGACTGCTGGCCCCCTGACATTGCAGATGCTGAGGTAACAGCCAGCATCTACAAAGCAAAACACACAGCAGCAATGGTATGAGATGGTGTCCTGGGCTGAGTCCAACATGGACTCCAAGAAGAATGGAATGCCAAATCACACTACTGCTCAATGTCAGCCTTACCACAGGATATGTACCCAAAGAGCAGTGTACAACAACAGTGGTCCTTATCAACAAAGGTGTTGCCTGAATGGATACTGAAAACTACCACCCCAGAATCCTGAGAAGCTCGGTCTGCACAGCTATGGAAAGGATCAGCATGTACTGCAGACATAAAGATATTGGGGACCTACTGACACTGGACCCTACCCAGTGTGGCTTTCTTAAGTGCAGATCCTGCCCCTAAACATGTTTGACTCATTTGAAACAGTCATTAAGGTCATTGATGAGGGCAATGTGGTCCACACAGCGTAGCTGGACCTTGCAAAGGCTTCTAAACAATACCCTACATGTTCATTATAGATATGCTCACCAGCTTAAATATAAACCCCTATGTCAGTAGAGGGGTTGCAAACCAGACCAAGGACAGAACTGACATGGTCAGACATGCTGCAGCCATGTCAGACTACAAACCAGATATAACTGGCATCCCACAAGGCTTGGTCCTGGGACCTCCCTCGTTTGGTATATATGTCCCATAGGTACAGGCCAACATGGAAGGACTGTGTCTGAACATGTTTGTAGAGGACTACAAACTGCCCACCATATCTGACCCTCCAGCTGACACAAGCATCCCACAAAAGGGCCACATAGAAACAGACAACTGGTGCCATAGCCATGTCAGCAAGCTAATTGCAGAAAAGTGTATAGTCAACCCCCGTGGATATACAGTAAGTGCCCACCAATTACCACATAGGTGTTAACCCATTACGCAGTTAACATGTAATGAGAGACCTGGGGACACAAGGTGATAGATATCCTGCATTGGACAAACATGTGGCTGTAGTGTTTACAGAAACATACCATATACCCACCTAATCATGAAGGTTGTCAGATCTAGATAAGGGGAGGTCATTGTGGCTCTGCAGTCATCCTTCATCAGCGTTACAATTGACTACAATAGCCCTTGTGGGATGTACCTCAGCAGACACCTCCATCAACTGTAAAGTCCCCAACAGTACCTCACCAGGAGTATCAAAGAGCTTGCACAGATGCCATGTGTTGCCTGATTAAACAAACTGCAGCTACACACACTGCCATACTGCCCACCCAGAGGCAAGCTGTGCCTGATGTATAAAGCCATGTCCAAGCTGGAATCAATAAACATGCTGCACCTTGTACAATCTGAATGGCAGTGAGCTATGCACATGACAGACCTGAACCCCAGCACTGACATACATAGGACAAGCTGTACTGCATGATCCATAACACAGAAGCCACCCCACTCATGAGTAAACTCCCAGTACAGGCTATCCATAGAGTCACCCATCGATCCTCCTCAAGAGGAATCTTGATGAGTGGATGGGAGATGGTAGGTTTACCCTGGGTATCACTGTTATGTCACAGGTAGACAGAAGCACAGTATACTAACCATGACATATGTCATGGCAAACTCCACTTACAATGTGTGTCAAGGACAAACACACTCCGACTAGCATTTGAAATGGCCTAGGGCACATCGCTAGTGTTTGCAAATGTACACCTATGTTGTGGAATACACTACCAATGTTGGACGAGCCTGGTTTAAGTAGTTCATATCTGAACATAATGCAACATGGTCAGATGTGCACAACTGGCCCCTAACCAGACTGTTGTGCTCACTATGGAAATGTAAAGCAGTGATAGGACTAAAGCCCAGGATACTGTCCACCACAGTCAAAGTACTGAACCAGTACACTATACGGTACTACAGTGTTAGGTCAGTATGAAAGGATGTTGACAACTGTATGCAAAGTATCCCATGCAAACCCTGCAGGCACAGTATAATCCCTGTTGTGTTCACACACAAAGCAGTTGGACAGTAACTACACAACATGACACACAACACACAACCATGAACGGGAGATATTTGTTGAAGTTCACACTCATCCACAAATGTGGTGGGCTGCAGAGTTCAACATATGGAAAGCTCACACTGGGCATGCTCACACACTTTGATAAATGAGACATATGTCAGACAACATGCCATGGGAAGGCTGAACTGGGCATGCTCACACACTTAGGCCAAATCTCAGTTTAGCAGTTGGCCACACATATCTGGTATTTGTACATGTTATTCCAGGAACCAACCACATTACAGCAATCTGCCCAGTGCACACAGTTAAATTACTACAGAGACATACATGATATAGTGGATCCCTCCCATATGCAAACATCTTCCACAGATACACAAGTTGTTCATACAAACAGGGAATGCTATGGCAATAAAGACCTGCAAACAGTCTATCAGCAACAAATAATGTGCATTTGACAATTAAACATATGGGTGTAGAGGTCAACACTAGGCTGTTTGCCCTAGGGAATGACAGCTTAGCCAGAGTGTGCTTACGCCTGCCTCCCACAGGATGCACATTCCCCTTTCTAAACACTGATGATGTCAGCACCCTATAAGTACAGCAGGAGAAGAGAAACCTCCTAGTAATGCGAATAGTGCGCTCTGCTAATGCGTCCGTCTCAAGTTTCATAACATAGTTAGGTAGTGGTTTGAATCCTGCAAGTGTGTGTGTTTGGATGAGGGGTGCTAGTGTGTGTGCAATTTTGTGTGAGGGAAATGTCCCTTTTGGCAACTGGGAAAACACACTACAGGATGCACATTCCCCTTTCTAAACACTGATGATGTCAGCACCCTATAAGTACAGCAGGAGAAGGTATGTGGCATGGACAATGACTGAGTCATATGTGTCAATGCCTCTGACTGACCTGTATGCTTGTGTTATGTGGTGGACCATAGTGCCCCACGGGCATATCACTGTGACCTTCACCTTGTCCAGCCTGGTGAGCATGACCTCACTGTACTGGACAATAAATTTACCTAACACAACTGTGGCAGGTGTGTTGTCTAGCCGTACAGGCTGTGACTGTTTGGCACACAGAATTTGTGTGCTATGTGTTATGCGTGATGTGTTCAGGCATAACGTATGCCTGTGTGCCAGCTGCAGAGGTGTCTGCCGCTCAGGCAGGATGCTATTCTTAGGGTCCACGAATGGCCCAGTGTGTTCACGTGCTTGTATTGCTGTCAGTGTAGGTCTACATCAGACTGGTATTGTAGTCACTGTAGTATTTCATGCCACTTGACAGGTTATGCCAGTACTGGGTTCAGAGTGCTTAGTCCCCAGTTTGGCTATGTGGTTCCATCTCATACATGTGTTGTACGTCCATGTGTCAGGGAGAGGGTTGACTGTGTACATGTGGCAGCTGTGACATTGCCACATGACCCACATATTCCACAACTGTACCATAGAGGTGACTGACAACTGACCTTTGCACATGCTACCATAGTATTGTGATTGCCATGGTGATTAACAGCACATAGGGCCAATGGGGAACAAGGTACATAGGTTCATAGGTTCATAGGTTCATACTAGGCTATCTGCCCTAGGGCATTTATGAACCTAGCCAGAATGTGTTTGGCTGTCGCCATCCATTGTAAATATATCTTGCCATGCCCTTTTCCGAGGTTAGTATACTGTGCCTCTGTCTAACAGTGACACAGAAGTGATACCCAGGGTACACCTACAATGTCCCATCCACTCATCAAGCTTCCTCTTGAAGAGAGTCAATGAGGGACTCTGCCTAACCTGGACTGGGATTTTATTCCAGAGTGAAGTGAGCCTCTGGGTTATGAATCTGTCCCTCCAGCATGTCCTATTTATTTCAGTGCTGAGGTTCAAGTCTCTCAAGCGTAGCCTGATGGGATTTGGATATTCTCAGGTGCAGCATGCCCATTAATTCCGGGTTTGACATGGCTTTATACATCAGGCACAGATCGCCTCTGAACAGGCGGTATGCCACTGAGTAGAGCTGGGGTTTCTTTAACCGGTCAGCATATGGCATCTGTTTGAGCCCTTTGATCCTCTTGGTGCGGTACTTTTGGGGTCTTTCCAGTTGCTGCAGGTGTCTGGTAAGGTACATCCCAACAGGGGGATTGTACTCAATTATGGGCCTGATGAGGGATGAGTAAAGAGGCACAATGTCCTCCCCTGATCTAGATGTGAATCCCTTCATGATGGGGTGGGCTATATAAAATGTCTTTCTAACCACTTTGGCCACGTGGTTGTCAAATGAGAGATTGCTATCAACTTGGGTCCCCAGGTCCCTAATTACTTCTTCTGTACTTAATGGATTACCACCTATGTGGTACTTTGTGGGCACTTTGTTTTGCCAAAGGGATGACTATACACTTTCTTGCATTCAGCTTGAGGCCATGGCTCTGGCACAAGTTGTCTGTTTCTATGAGGCCCTTTGGAGGATGCTTGTGTCGGCTGGAGAGTCGATTATGGCCAGTTTGCAGTCATCTGCATATTTGGTCAGCCACAGTCCTTCCGTGTTGGCCTGTACCTCCGATAAATATATACCAAACAAGAGAGGTCCCAGGACTGAGCCTTGTGGGACACCACTTGTAACTGGTTTGGAGTCTGGCATGGCTCCAGCAATTCTAACCATGTGGGTTCTGTCCTTGAGCCAGTGTGCAATCCATCTAGTGACATAGGGGCTTATATTTAAGCTGGTGAGCTTCTCTAGAATGCCCGAGTGGGGTATTGTATCGAAGGCTGTGTGGACCACCTTCCCCTCGTCAATGGCCTTGGTGACTGTTTCAAAGAAATCAACCAGGTTTGAGAGGCAAGATCTACCCTTAACAAAGCCAAACTGGGTATGATCCAGTGTCTGTAGGTCCCCAATATCTTTATTTATGAGGTCCATGATGATCCTTTCCATAGCTCTGCAGACCGAGCTAGTGTGGCTTATGGGGCAATAGTGTCCAGGATCCGTTGAGGCACCACCTTTCTGTAGAGGGACCACTGTTGCTATACGCCACTCTTTGGCCACATATCCTGTAGTAAGGCTGGGATTGAACAGTAGTTTTATGTTTGGTTGTAGCTCTTCTTGGAGTTCATGTAGGACACAGCCCGGGACACTGTCTAGTCCCATTGATGCAGTGTGTATTGCTTTTGAGAGGGCGGCTCTTACCTGAGCATCTGAGATGTCAGGGGGGCAGCACTCTGCTGGGATACATATTTGCCCTTTCAGTGTGGGGGGGGAGTTTGCGCTGAACCTGTCAGCTAGAATGTTGGCAATGTCTGTGGGTTTGGTGTTTCTATTGACATTTTGGACTACCTCTGAGCATATCTGGGTATTACCACCCAGGTTCCTAACATAACTGAAGAAAGCCTTGTGATTATCCTTAGTGTCCTGTGCAATTTCTCTCGAAGCTGGCCTTAGACAATCTTATGAGTGCCTGTAGTTATTTGCTAATACTGATCAGTGATGCCTTCCCTTTTTGGGATTTTGCTGTATCATTTAGTAGCTTCCTCCTTCTATTGTGTAGTTTGTTTATGGCTGGGGTCCACCAGACAGGACGCCTGCCTTTGGAGGATTGGGTCTTGGTTTTATTCGGGATCACATGATCCATGCATTCCTGAAGGTGTCCATAGAATAGAGGAATCTGCGGTCTGGTCTGTAGTTTCCACAGGCCCGGGGGCTTTGAAGGTTTCCACCTCAGTTTTGAGGAGTGTGAATTTGCTTTAGAGAAGTTGTTCACTGTGGTGTTCTGGGCAGGGGGTGGGGTCGGGATGTGAATATCCAGTGAGATTAGTTCATGGTCTGATCTTACCAGTGAGGGATACACTTCTGGTCTCGAGCATAGAGTCCCCATGTTGGTGATGATCAGGTACAGTATGTTTCCCCTTCTTGTGGGAGTGGTAACAAGTTGTTCCATAGCATTTGAGCTCATATATTCTAGGAATCTTTGGCCTAGGGTGTTGGAGCTAGAGTCATGCTCCCAGTCTATGTTTGGGTAGTTGACGCCCAATATAATGGTGTTTGGAGAGACCTTCATATTTCCACTGTTCTCAGGAAGGCCGAGTGCAGTTCTTGGGTTTGGGAGGGTGGTCTGTAGCAGGCTATAACCTGGAAGGCAGTTTCACCCATTGTTAGTTGCACATGGATAGTCTCTGATGCTTGGTGCTTTGCCACCAAACTGGAGGTGTGGGTATCTTTGATGAATATCAATACTCCCCCTCCATTTGTGGTTCGTTCCAAGTTCTGGGGCTGAAAAGCATGGTATGAGGTATAACCTGGGAGTGCTGGGGTGCTCTCAGTAGCCCTGAACCAGGCATCTGTTACTGCCCAGATATCGATGTTCTCCATGCTAAGGAGAGTTTCGAGTGCATGCATCTTGAGGTTTAGACTTCTGGCGTTGAGTAGCATTACTCTTACTTTCTTATCCCTTGTGATACCTATGAAGGTGGGTTTGTCATTTGAGCCTTGCCTAACATAGGCACTATGGGGGTAGCAAGAGCCTTTGCCAATATCCAAAAGCCCAGGGGTGACAGGTGCAAGCCGTCCCTAGCGAAGCAGGTGGTTCAACAGAAGATGAATATGTGAGGGTGTAGTGCCTGTGATTAGTTAGCAGTAGCATATATGACTGCTCACGTGGACAAATGCCAGGTCATATGCAATGTGTCACAGGCAACGTACATGTGAACAGGACAAACAGTGACATTCTGTCAAGTGAGACATGGACATACATATAGTAAGCTATGCAGATGTCACTAGGAGTCCACAGAAGCTCTGTAACTATGTATTGCAGGTGGGATCAGTATTCCAGGGTAATTGCAAGCAAACATGCATGCAAACAAAGCTACAGTAAGCAGGCCTGCATGTAGTCCATTGTACAACAAACAAGCTGTACCACTTCCAGTAGGTAACACTGCAAATATGCAGGCACTATGCACATGTACATGGAAATACACAGGTCAGATGGCTAGGGTCCAGTTTCAGCGCACACAAGTGTACAGACCATATACTGTCAGTATGTACAATAACTGGATTGAAACCCATGTGCTCATACCTGCAGTAATACACATGTCAAATAACAGACACTGAGCCTTCACTCAGTGGTTCCATACTTAGTAGGATGTATGCTACCTGGCCTGCCGCCACAGTATCCCTGACATGTATGGGGACTCTCCCTCCTGTGACAGTTAGTTTTGTGTGTTGGGGCTGTCTAGCATGGTATGAGATGTGAGCTTGCAGTGCTAGGGTGCTCCTGTGTGTCCTGTACCAGTCATGTAGTACTGCACACATATCAACATCCTCAAATATCCGCATTGCAGAGTCCAGTGTGGGCAACATGCCACTTGCAGTTTACATGTCCATCATTGCGTATTAATACATTCATTACCTTATCCCCTGTGCTACCTATGTATGTAGCCTTCTGTTGACATCCTTACCACCAGTATGCCAACATGTGCAGACGATACACTATGGTACTTACCATGGGTGTAGACAACAGTACATAACAATCACACCCTTACTGCATCAGGCATGCTGTGATATACCCACAATTATTCCAGCACACAGTACTGTTACTACACATCTATGTAGTCACCCTGTGCATCAGCAACATGTTAACCTGTACCTGCACTGATGTTACAGATTGCAGGAGGTGGCACAGTTTCATCATATGCACAGGGTGTGAACATGGTATGCCTGAGTCAGCCACCGATACCACCGATTGACATGTATGTGTATGTGTGTTGTTGAGGGACAGCAGTACAAGGTGGGGCAATGTTGATGCAGTGTGTGCATGTATGCGGTAGCCCTAGGTGTTGTCAATTCGCATGTGTGTATGGATGCACACAGTTCCACCTCATGGCTGCCATATACTGGTGTTTGTGGACAGCCACAGACTGTACCTGCCCGGTCATACAGATCAGTGTCTCTGGCCACTGACACGGTACCTGTGCCTTGCAGGGGTGCTACGGACTGTATCCGGTACCAACCAGACTGGGTACTGTCATCAGAAGCAGGTGTTCATTGACTGGACACAGATCCCTGTCGGGCCTGGCCAGAGCCACGTGCACGTGGTCTCCTGGGGCGGTCTGATGACAGCACAGACCCAGCATTGCTGGGGCTGCTGCTGGCACTATGGGGGCGGCCGCGGCCCTGTTGTCATCCGCGACGACTGCCAGCTGCTGCTGTTGCTGGCATACGCCCACGTCAACGCCTCAACTGTCCACCATCGCCCTGGCTCATGGACATGTAGTTGTGGAACCGGTCTAATATGTCCCCACAACATCTGTCTATGACATCGGTGAAATTACGGATGGCAGCCGCAATGTCACGCATACTGTCAGTCATGGCTGTGCGACATGCTGTCAGCTCCCTCAGACCCTGTCTGGTGTACCGTTCCATACGTGACTGTGCCTGCATGACAGCCCGAAACATAGCTGAGGTTGTAAGACCTCTGCGGGCATGTCTGACAGGGGCAGTACGCCCACGGATGCTCCCACGAGAACCCCTGGACATCTGTCTGTGTGGTACCATCTCAGGGCCATGCCCATGGCTGCTGTGTCGGGAGGCATGTGCCACAGATACCACATTACCCTGGTTAATGCCCACTGTATGCTGTCTATCACCTAGGGACATTGGTGACAAAGGGTGTATTGGCAGGATAACTGTGCGCATTGATGGGGTTGACAGCTGTGTACTGTCAATCGGCTGACCAATGATGGACCCTGGCATACCTTCCTGTGCCATTACACAGATGTCATCATTATCAGTACCCATGGCACCTGATTCAGGTTCCCTGCTGCATGACACCAGAGCAGCACCAGAACCTGTGGGAGGGAAACAGGAAACATAGTTTACAATGTCTACACATTACCAGTGATGCACACATCCACACATGCACAGGTCCAGACATGCACACATGCACACATGCGCACATGCGCACATGCACACATGCACACATGTGCACACATGCACACATGCACACATGCACACATGCACACATGCACACATGCACATGCACATGCACACATGCACACACATGCACACATGCACACGGGTGCACACATGCACAGGTGCACACATGCACACATGCACACGCACACATGCACACAGTTGCACACAATTGTACACTACTCAGTATGCGTGATATCAACACACAGACACAGACACACCTGCATGCATACAAAGAGCACTACTAAGTGAGCCTAATATTACTATTACTATCAAGACTATTACAGGTATTGTTAATACACACTCACCAGCATGGATAGGCTGCATTGCTGTTACACCGAAGGGACCTGCAGAAGTGAGGAAACTAATGTCAGTGGGCACAACTGTGCCATTGTTACTGAGTATGATACAGGTCAGTAGTACAACAGTCGCCTTTCACAGGTCAGCTGCTAATATTGAGGATATCACACTTGCACATTAAATACTATGATGACAGCTACAAACCAAGGACACACTTCACACATGCATTAATTACCAGTGTACACAACAGTCAACTATACATATGGCATATTACCTGCACGCTCATAGTCTTGCTGCTGTGTGGCTCCAGCCTCCATCATAATGCATGTCTGCTGCTGTTGTTGTTGCTGGCAGACTGGAGCCACTACACTCATGAGTAGTCCCTCCAGACTGATGAGTGGGGGGGATGTGTAGCCACCCCACCACCTGTGGCGACCTGTTGCCTGTGGATATCCGATGCACACTGACAGACATTTCTGATTAAATCACTGCAGTGATGTCGTACCTGCTCATATGTCCTATTATGCGTGCCTATGTCATTTACCCGACGGACCAGGTCTTGCCACAGTGCAGCCCTCTCCTGCTGATTCTGGCTGGTGCGGGAAAAGAGTATTGCATAATCCCGCACCAGGCTCTGGTGTATCTCCTCATCCTCAGCTGCGGAGTAAGGGGATTTCGCGGGTGAGCCATGTACCTGAAAGAGAAAATAACCTGATATCAGCAATATATGTCAGCAGAATTTGGCACACATACTACACATGCTACTCGACAGTTATGATACAACATATCTCACATATATAGCATCTGTCTGTCTATTGGTGGATACACATGTAAATGGCCAGGTATCAGTGCTCAGCCAGCAACTGTGCAACAGTACCTGGCACACTCCATACGACATACTACCAAACCCCAGCAGTCAGAACACTGATTCAGGTCCAGAGCACCTCCTCACTCTGGGGGTTTGTATCTAGGTACTGTATGGCCTACATCATCAACTACTGTGAGCTGACCACACACTAATTGCCCTAGATATACATATCCCACCTCCACCACCAGCACAAACGACTATAGTGAATAACATTGCAGATGCAAACTTTACACTTTGTAACAGTGACATGGTATCCTTTCAGCCCACTTGGCCAGTGGGAGACACAACCCACAATGCTGATCCCTACACAATTGCTTTCTACGGACATCTCCGAGAATGCATGGATCATGCAATCCCATATATGACCAAGATACTCTCCACAAAGGGACAGCATCCTGTCTGGTGGACCCCAGCCATAGACAGATTGTATTACAAAAGATGGAAGCTACTGCAAGACAGAGCATAATTCCATAAAGGGAAGGCATGTCTGAGCAGCACTAGTAAGGATCTATTTTCCCTCATACAAACATCCATGGGCAACTTTGAGAGGGAAATCAAGAGGGACACCACAGATAACCAGAAGGCCTTCTTCAATTATCTTAGCAACCTGGTCAGAATCCCTCCTCTATGCTCATAGCTAGTACACAACAACAAATATTTCACTGGAACCACAGATATTGACAACATTGTGGCAGACAGGTTCAGTGCAGGTGTCACCCCTCCCTCTCCCCCAAAATAAGACATAGTTATCCCAGCTGACTGTAACCTCCCTGTCATCACAGATGTCCAGGTGAGAGCCGCCTCAGGAAAGCAGAATACACAACATGACTGGGACCTGATGGTATCCCCGGTTGCATGCTACATGAACTCTGACAGGAGCTAAACACACATATAGAAGTGCTATGTAACACAAGCCTGACTACAGGATATGTACCTGTACACTGGCGCACAGCAGCAGTGGTTCCACTCCACGAAGGAGGCACCTCAACATACCAGTACAATACAACACAATACAATACATTACAATGCAACACTATACAATATGCTATTGCCCCTGGGACTACAGCAGCATACTGTTCTGCTACCCTGACCATTGTGACACATGTGGTGTGATGGTACCTGCTGCTGTCACACAGTTACACAGGGTGACTCATATGGCATATTACCTATCTGACTAACATTCAGCAGGGGTATGTGTGACATGTACTCATGGGGAGTCTTGCTTCTTAACACTGCATGGTTTATTGCTGGGTATGTCTTATCTGTGGGTAGGAACCTTTACCTCCACATGTGCTCTCTATTGCAGTGGCATGGACGACACACAGCAGTCATTTAGGTTGTGGATGGTGTGAGGTGTTACTATGGTTGTTGGACATCTGTCATGGGTGTGACTTACGTATGTAAATCCAGGAGTGGTAACCTCTATGTGGGAAGTATGTGTACTCTGTGGTGTTGTCAGTCACTGTGCATTGGTAATGTGTTTGAGTGCATTGTCACAGTGTTGTACATGTCACTGTGTCCTTCTCCATATCTGTAGCTGTCATGTGAGGTACATACCATGGCATCCATTATGTGGTGTGGAGGGGTACACTGACGTACATGTCCATAGCTGACACACCATGTCTGCTGACACATACCATGTGCAGGTATTCCAGGAATAGTGTGCCACTGTGAATATCATTGGGGGGACTATTGTACACATTTATGACCCTGTTCACCCCTGACACATGCAGTGGTGGGCAGCCAATCACATATCTGGGGGTTACTGGTGTAAGTGATTTGAAATGGGGTATGGTACTCCAGTTTTGACACTGGTGTTCACTCCATGCCTTTGTCACCAGGCACCTGTTGCAATACATCTGTACACATGTGCCTCACTCAGAATATATATACATCTCTCTCTCTCTCTCTCTCTCTCTATATATATATATATATATATATATATATATATATATATATATATATGTATATAGATATATCTATATATATATATATATATATATATATATATATATATATATATATATATATATGTCTGTATACATATACACATATATATATTGATGTACATATATTGCTATAGATATGGAGAGGGGGGCACAGAGGGGGTGAGAGTGACAGAGGGGGTGGGACAGGGGCTGTTGAGGTCGTCATATACAGTCATACCTGTAGATAGTCAGATCAGTCTGTCTATGTATATGTATCTACATATATCTATATCTGTATGTGTGTATTACATATATATGTTTGTACATATTCTATCTATCTACATCTGTCTATGTATTCCTACATCTCTCTATGTATGTATACATATATGCATATTATATATATATATATATATATATATATATATATATATATATATATATATATATATACATACATATTTTGACATACATACGTATCCATATGATAGACAGGTATATCAACATGTTTGTCTACCATACTGTATACACACACTAACATACTGCTAAACATACATACCTGTGAAACCTACTTTGTATATTGCACTACAACCTACAGTCAACCTACATTGATATGTGCACATAGATGCTCTCACATACAAATGTATGTACAGCCTTCACTGATAGTTGCTGTATGTCCCCTGCCCTTTGCACATCTTCATATACATATGGATACAGACCAATGACACATATGGAGGGTTCACAGTATGTAGACCTTTATAGTATTACTTTACATTACCTGTGTTTGTCACAGCTGCTTGTGTTGCCGTCTGGTTTTGTGTCCTGCTGCTCCACTTGCCAGTTGTCAGCTTTCAGGTGGCTGTTGCTGAACAGTTTTGTTTGTGTCTGTTTAATTTCGTTTAGTTTTGATGCTGCAAGGAGACAAAATGTCGAGAACTAAGATGCCTTCTGCATTGTTCTATCAGTGTTTTATTGTTTTATGTCTTCCAGCAGTTGCAAAGATCTGAGAGATATGTATTTTTCACAGGGAGATACTAAAATGTTGGTAGTTTTTAACAGTGGGGAGTTAGCTTGTGAACTAAAGTCAGATGACAAAAGTGATGTCATCCAAGCTAGCCCAGTAGTAATATTTGATATTAATTTAAGAACTCTCTGAGAGAGAGGGCATTTTTTATTTTGTCTTTGACCTAACAAGAACATCCATTCACCACGTCTGCCTGCTTGTTGTTCTGTAAGTAAGTTTTTAGGGCATAGTAACTCTTTTAGATTCAGATAGGAATATAGTAAAGTATAGCTTAGATGTTTTCTTTATTTATTTGAGACTGTCCTGTAATGTTGCGTTAAATATTTCTTGTGATTTTGAACTCTGATGTAACTGATTATTTATTGAGTATTTTCTTGTTCTTTTATTATTTATTATTAAATATATTTAAGCCTTTCAATTGTGGCTGGTCTGTCTAGAGATATTTAAGCTCTTAAAGTACTTGCATATCTATTTGCTGACACTGTACAGGACACTTTTAACAGCCTGGTGCTTGGCCAAACTACCATTTGGATTAATAGTAACATTACACAGTAGGATTGGACACCCTTTTTTAAGGGCCTTAAAGTAGCTAATAAAGAGTGGCTGGTGGCAGTTGGAACTACCTTCTAGTCTGGGCAGAAGGGGGGCATAGCTAGTAAACCTGTGCCAGCCTTTCCCAGGAGTGAGTGAGTGTGTGTGTGTGTGTGTGTGTGTGTGTGTGTGTGTGTGTGTGTGTGTGTGTGTGTGTGTGTGTGTGTGTGTGTGCGTGTGTGTGTGTGTGTGTGTGTGTGTGTGTTTGTATATAAATCAAATCTCAAACAGTGTATGTGCAGCTACTTGGGCAGAGACGCAAAGCACTGGTTGGACAGAGAGGGTATTAGCGATCTTGGTTTGCCCACTCAGCTGAGATCTCAATCCTATAGCTGTACATGTGGGCAATCTTACTGTGGATCTGGAGGAAGAGGGAGAAACCAACCCCAGAGTGACTGTGATCTCTGTGTGCTCTTAAGGGAAATTGCACTTTACTGTGTGTGTACTTGTCATCCTCCCACTGTGCATGTTTCCCACTATTGCCACTGGCGAGGATTGAGGCTTCTTGATTACTGGGCTAGTGCTGGGGTGTCACACTAACAACTTCAAATAATGAGCTCACAGCATGGTTAATAAGGTGTTTCTCATATTTACATGGTACAGATAAGTTCTACTGATAAATTGATACAATTCAATATCATTTTATCATGGCTATCAGTTAAAATATTATTAACAATGAATGTGTGACACAGACTGTTTCAGTCTCGACTGGATCAATGTAGAACATGTGGTACATGGAATGTTTAAGCCTCAAAATGTGGAACATTCCTCATGGTGAGGTACAGGGGAAGAGGTACAGTGGATATAAAAAAGTGTACACACCCCTGTTAAAATTCCACGTTTTTGTGATATAAAAAAATTAGACCACAATAAATCCTTTCAAAACATTTCCCACCTTTAATGTGACCTATAACCTGTACAATTTGATTGAAAAACAAACAAATCTGTTAGGGGAAACATTTTTGAAAAATAACGTACAATAAGCTGGTTGCATAAGTGTGCATACACTTAAACTAATACTTTGTTGAAGCACCTTTTGATTTATTTACAGCATTCAGTCTTCTTGGGTAGGAGTCTATCAGCATGGCACATCTTGACTTGGCAATATTTGCCCACTCTTCCTTGCAAAAGCACTCCAAATCTGTCAGATTGCGAGGCCATCTCTTGTGCACAGACCTCTTCAGGTCACCCCACAGATTTTCTATTGGATTTAGGTCTGGGCTCTGGCTGGGCCATTCCAAAATTTTAATTTTCTTCTGGTGAAGCCATTCTTTTGTTGATTTGGATGTATGCTTGGGGTCATTGTCATGTTGAAAGGTGAAATTCCTCTTTACTTTCAGCTTTCTAGTAGATGCCTGAAGGTTTTGGGCCAAAAGTGACTGGTATATGGAACTGTTCATAATTCCCTCCACCTTGACTAAATCCCCAGCTCTAGAAAAGCAATCCCAAAGCATGATACTGCCTCGACCATGCTTCACTGTGGGGATGGTGTTCTTTTGGTTATGCGAAGTGTTGTTTTTGCGCCAAACATATCTTTTGGAATTGTGGCCAAAATGTTCAACCTTGGTCTCATCAGACCATAACACATTTTCTCACATGCTTTTGGGAGACACAATGTATTGTTTTTCAAGTTTTAGCCAGGCCAGGAAGTTTTTCTGTGTAAGAAAAGGCTTCCATCTTGCAACCCTACCCCATAGTCCAGACATATGGAGAATACGGGAGATTGTTGTCACATGTAGTACACAACCAGTACTTACCAGAAATTCCTGCATCTCCTTCAGTGGCAGCCTCCCTGACCAATTTTTATCTTGTCTTTTCATCAGTTTTGGAGGTGGGTCCAGTTCTTTGCAACATCACTGTTGTCTCATATTTTCTCCACTTTTTGATGACTGTCTTCACAGTTTCCATGGTATATCGAATGCTGTGGAAATTTTTTTGTACCCTTCTCCTGACTGATACCTTTCAAAAAGAAGATCCCTTTGATGATTTGTAAGCTCTCTGCAGACATGGCGTTTGCTGTAGCAGGCAACTGAGTAAATGTCAGGAAAATCCTACTAGGACAGCTGAACTTTATTTGGGGTTAATCAGAGTCTCTTTAATTGATGGCAGGTGTGTACCCAAGAAGACAGAATACTGTAATTAAATCAAAAGGTGCTTCAACAAAGTATTAGTTTAAGGATGTGCACACACAACAAAGTATTAGTTTAAGGGTGTGCACATATGCAGCCAGCGTATTGTACATTTTTTATTTTTCATATGTTTTCCCCTAACTGAACTGCGGTGGTGGTGCTGCGGTAGCGTTGTCGCCTCACAGTAAGACATTGTCCTGTTCGATTCTCAGCTAAAACATCTTCTGTGTGGAGACATGCGTGAATGGGCATACCTTCCTTGAAGGTTGTGTGTCAGAGCTGGCAACTCGGCATGTAAAAATCTACTGCCAATCATTAGCGAACCGGAGTTCCGCTGTGGCAACCCCTAACCGGGAAAAGTCGAAAGATACAACATATTTTTTTCCCCTAACAGATGTGTTTGGTTTTCAATTGAATTGTACAGGTTATAGGTCACATTAAAGGTGGGAAAAGTTTTGAAATGATTTATTATGGTCTAATTTTTTTTATATCACAAAAACCTGGTGTTTTAACAGTGGTGTGTACACTTTTTATATCCACTGTATGTTTGATCTCGGCAACTACTGAAAGCAATTTTGGGTGCTCCTGCCAAATGTGGAAAGTGTAATAAACTATACTTTATGCTGAGTTAGTAATACAATTTACTGTCAGGATCAGTGGTTTTCATTGCTGTATGACAGTTAACTCAAGTCCCATACTCCCATCAAACTTAACAAGTTTCAGGTACAACAGCAATCCATATAGTTGAAAGTTGACCTCATGTAAAAATAAATATAAATAAAACTCACCAAGAAACATTTCCACTATGATCTCTTTCCATAAGTCAGCCATTGTCCTTCAGCTAAGAGAAAATAACAGTTTGTTTATGTGAACACCAGAGTTTTCTAGGTTAAATAATAACAGAAGAAAAGACCAGAGATCACACATTGATAATGCTGCAGGAATCCAGTATATGTTCATTTTGCGTGATGACATCAGCATGAGCATAAAAAATGAAATTAAAAATAAAAAGGAAATCGGGATTTAGAGGGGTCTCTCAGGAATTTGTGACACCCTATTATTTTGAACCCAAAAATGGTAAATACCAAGGAATTTGGTACTGTTGAGAGGTATGTCACTAATTATAGCTTCTGAAGCACTTTCCATCCTCCCTAATAACTCCTGAATAGTTTCCAGTACCTATTCCTTAAATTCTTCTCTTTTAACAGACAAGCAGGGAAGAGCCAACATATCATTTTTCCTTCATTAACCCGCATTTTTATTTTAGTTATTATTGGCGAATGATCTGAAATAGTTTGGATGTGTGCCAAACTTCTCAATTAAATGCACATGTTCCTGTGGAATGTAATTTCTGTCCAGTCCAGCCCATTTACTGTATCTTGGAGTATAATATATAAATTCTTCATGTTTCTACTAATGAATTCACAACTTCCATACCAAAAACTTGAAATAAAGAAGCGAACGAAAGCGCTAAAAACAGTCATTGGCATCCTAGTGTGTTTTGTGTATCCATCCCACAGTTGCCCTTATAAGGGCACTCTTTAGTATATTAGTTGTCTACAGTGTTTAGCTCTTCTGTTTCTTTAATATAGTTTAATAAACTTATTTAGAAATCTACCCTCTTTTGTTATATTTTCCCTTCGGGACCTCCCAGATACATTGGGTCTATATCACTTCAGGGAAAAATCTTTTAGTTGAACATCTCTTTGTCAAGCACTAACTGTCAAAAGCTCGATCTGTCGAACAGCCATTTTAGCATATTTTTTCCTAGGGGAAAAATCACTTGGGCAGCCTAACAAACGTGAAAAATTTCACAAAATTTAATACCCACCAAGATGGGGGTCTGCACCCCCCATAACTAAATATACCAACTCCAGATCACACTACAGTGGGGAAAAGGGCAAATCCATGATGCTGATCAAGCGTTTTTCCCCCTTGGAAGAAATTTGCTAAAACAGTCATTCCATGGATCGAGCTTCCGACAATTACCATTTGACAAAGAGGTGTTCCACTAAAAGGTTTTTTGCTTAAGTGAAGTAGACCTGTTACATCCTTATTGTTGAAAAATCAAATTCCGTCCCTACCTATAAGTAATATTCCCTTCTGATAGTTGGATTATTTCTCTCCAAATTTTCTTAAGCTCCATAATGGCAGTTTTAGGCGGAAGGTAAATACATGCCAGCATAATCCTTTTCCCATACCTGTAGCCCCTTGCTATAGCGGATCTACCATTATTATCTTTTTTTCTCTCTTCTGTCACTATTGGAGCTTGTCTAGCAATTCATATAAACACTCTCCCTTTCATTTGTCCTTGATATTCTGCTGAATACCCATCCTGAAATCCTTAGCATTGAGATTTGTACTCTGCATCTCTTAATGTAATTCAATGCGCTTTACTTTTTATATGTACCTGTGAGAACATCCACATTCTATGATAATATGGAAAATGTCACCATCATGATAAGAAGTTATTATTCACACCTATTATAAATGACAGCCTTTTTAGATGTCTGTTTTCAGTTTTTTTGGTACATGTACCCACTAATGTTTGGCAGATTGATCTTTTAAACAGTTGTTTCTTGTCATCTCCATTTGAACCTATGTCACATTTTACAAGACTTTTTGTTATAATGAAAATCCTCAAACAAACAAACAAAAAAAAACACTCCCAGAATAGCCCCCAGAACATGCCAACTCAATACAAGCACATAAAACTATACACATTTTCTACATCCACTTGAGCTATTACCAACTTAGGCAAATGAGATCTTTATTTAATGACTCATCTGAAGGGTGGCATAGTTAGGGATGCAAAATCCCCCTTATACTACACTGCAATATCAGTATTGGGAAATTAATCCAAGTACCTGATGTGGGAATAGAACTCACCACCTTCTAAGCTTTCACTACCAAAGACAAGCATACCAGCTGTTGCACGCTAACACTGACATAATAACCTGAAGTTCATGCATTACTGAGAGATCACCAGAAAAAAACATGGGTCTGACAATGCATGCCTGATTCTGAAGAACTATATGTGTGTGTGTGTGTGTGTGTGTGTGTGTGTGTGTGTGTGTGTGTGTGTGTGTGTGTGTGTGTGTGTGTTGGGGCAGGGCAACTAAAACAAATTTTTCTTTTATTTTCAGCTCCAGCAGCACAAATGCAGTAGATAACATAGAATGACAAACATGTATCACTTCTTCTTTGCATTTACTATTTAGAGAGAGGGTAATGCACCAGTAATGGATGGCAGGATAGTAGAAGGGGTAGATAAATACAGGAACTGTAAATGAGGAAGCAATGGAACTGATGGGGATATTAAGGGAGGGTAATTTGAAATGGTCTGCTGGATCACTGCCATTGTTCTTAAAAAAATATTCTGGAACAATCATTAAGTCACATACAGACAGCCAGAGCTCCTCAGCAGAGTCATTAGAGATAGCAGGGATTATCCAAGTAGGTGGAAATAAGCCATGATGTGCCCTTCTTCAAGAATGTTACAAGGACCAAATCAGGAAACAACAGAAAAATTACATTGAGTTTAGTAATAAAAAAAAGAAAAAAAAACAAGGGAACTGATCCTGATGTCAAGTCTCATGGAATTTTTTTAAAGCAAAAATAGACTGTTGATTTCTTGTATGTGTTCACAATAGCTAGACACTGTCGGGTTTACTAGATCAGACTTTGTGACTGGTTTACTAAGGAGGTAGACAAAGACAACTTTGTATATGTGATATGTCTGGACTCCTTTAAAGCTTGGTAGCCCCCAAACACATGTGCTCAATCCAGTCTCAGTTTATACAATCAATAAACTATTACTACCCTTAAAACCTACCACCCTTGCCTCTGATAACATACCATATGAGTACTTAAAAATTGCTGCTGATGCCCTAGATTCTTCTGTCTATATCCTAAACAACTGTAACAACTGTGCCATCACCTAGTGCTGTGTTCTGACCCTATGGAAAAGGTGCTAAATTCTTCCTTTTCATAAAGTTGGATTCATGCTCGTAGCCATGCTTTCTTCACTCTCAAAAATTTTTGAGAGGTGTACCCAGTCTCAGCTCCTCAGCATTGTCAGTGACAACTGTCTCCTTTCCCATACACAGCATGGTTTACATCCTCTTCATAGTACATGTACAGTTTTCCTTAGTTTTACAACATCTGTTAACTGATATCGAAACTCTGGGAGCTTAATCTTAGCACTTTTTTTCTAGAGTTATGCAAAGCTTTTGAAATTGCTTTTAGAACTAGCTTGCCTAGGAATACATGAAACTTCCACTATCATGGCTGTCATGCAGTCTGTCAAATAGGCAGCATACAGTAGAATGGCAAAATGCCCCCCCCCTTTCCTTCCCATTACAGTGGGTTTCCCTCAATGGTTCATTTTAGCCCCCCCCCGTTATTCAATAAATTCATTAATGATCTCCACCTAGTTTTAAACAAGCCACTATCAGACATTATGCAGATGATTCAATAATCATTGGATCTGCTAAAAGTACATGCATATACATAAGTTAAAACAACTAACCCAAGGGTTTTTCCTCCAATATACAGGCTGGGCTGTCTAATACACAGCTGTCCTTAACTCTAAAAGAACAAATCTAACCCTGTTTACCACAAGCATTCAACTGACTACAAAACTCCCTTTCTCTAACAGCACCAACAGAGAATTAATGAGTCAAACTAAGTTTCTAGGAATCTCTGTTGAAGAAAGCTTAACATGTTATCAGTAAAAAAACACCTATCAAAAGCTAGGTGTACTCTACAGAAGTCAAACAATACCTCACAGATAATGCAGGAACAATTTTGCTCACTTCCCTTCTTATCCCTACACTGTCTCAGTGCTATTTTAACACTTCTCTATTGCATTTTCTGATTTTGTTGAAATTCTAACCGTTTTTCCACCTGCACTTGTTAAAGAAACACCATCTGTTTGTTACTGTACTGCTCTTAGGTTGTTTTAACAGTATTCTACTATTTCCTAAGCTCCTCTGGTACTGCAAAAGCTGTTCCGAGTTTGCCAAAGTTCTTCTGACTCTGCCAAAATATTTCTAAGTTTTGCAAAGTTTTTCTCTGTTGTTTTAGCTCTGTTAAATTGTGCACTTTTTTCTGTATTTTGTTGAATATTTCTAAGGATTCCAGATATGGCAGAAATTCTGACTATTGTTGTAAAGCATTTGTTACTGCACTTGAGCTCAAAACCAATTTGTTTTACATTAAGGGGGCTCTTTTGCACTCTGGTGAAAGCAGAGCTGAATTAAACCCATCCAACTGGAAACTTTCTGGTGGAAAGCTTATTGTGTGTTTATCTGATTGGCCTGAGGGATTAACTGTTTAAAAGTCTTTCCTCCTGCTGGTGGTTCCTGATGCCTTGTACATAAGCAAACCTCTCCAGTTTAAAATCCTCGACAGGAAATGCTCTCTATAGTCTCACACTGTTCACAGCTGTTTGAACAGCTGTCAGTTTGTGTACAGGGCAGTACCACTGCAGAACATCTAATTTTAGCTGCTGAACATTTGGCGACTTTTGTCAGAGGTCTGGGGAGATTCTGCTGAAATCCAAAGCATCCACTGCTAAAATAAAAAAAAAAAACATAAGTACTTTTTGAGTTTCCTTTGCACTTTGCCGACCGCATTTTATCATTTTGCTGATTTCTACTATATTCTGCACTTTAAAAAGATGTTCTGCTGCTTTAAGCGGCTAGTACATAGCATAGACTTTATTCATATCTGTTGAATCTAGACTGTATTGTTACACTTGAGCACTATTCCAGTCATCTCACATCAGAAGGACACTGCTTGCATACTTGTGGCAGAAGTGTGTAGTCTGACCCTTATCTGAGTTGGAGATTACTGGAGGAAAGCTCACTGTGTGCTTTCCCACTGGTAATTTAACACTTCTCTGCTGCATTTATTGATTTTGTTGAATGTTTCACTGTTTTTCACCTGCACTTGTTAAAGAAAAAACATATGTTTGTTACTGTACTGATCTTAGGCTGTTTTAACAGTATTCTAATATTTACTAACCTCTGCTGGCACTGCAAAAGCTGTTCTGAGTTTTCCAAAGTCTCCAGTCTGCCAAAATATTTCTATGTTTTGTAAAGTTTTTCTGTGTTGTTTTAGGTCTTACATTGTGCACTTTTTCTGCATTTTGTTGAACATTTCTCATTTGAAGTAAAGATCAGACCTGACACCCCACAGGAGCAAAAAAAAAATTGAAAAAATTCTCTAAAGCAAACTACAGCCTACTAGGCAAAGGTATAAAAAGTTTCAACCCCCCTGCTAATACAACCAACAATGACTCTTATGCAGAGAATTACACAAATGCCCTGTGCATAATCACCCAAACAACTGTATAGACTCGGCTATACCTGACTGGATCAAAACCAAGCCCTCCCCAAAAAATGGGCCACTCTGATAGGCCTCAAGTATAAATAGGTTATATAACAAAAGGAAGAAACTAATGCCTAAGAACAAGAAGGAACTTACTCAGCAGAAGAAGAATACTCTACAGCCTGAACAAGCAAACCCAATATCTTGTAAAGTCCACTAAAGCTAGTATAAGTTAAATTAGCATCCCTAGTTAAGGATAATCATAAGGCATTCTTTAGCTACATCTGAAATTCTAAAAGGCAATGTCCAGCTATGTGCTGAACTTATAGTGGATGGTACCTCTCATACTGAACCTGACAAAATTGCCAAGAGCTACAGTAATCTCCTTGCACAAAGGGGGTCTGTCAACTGACCATGGGAACTTTAAACTCATAAGCCTAATCAGCCTTATCTGCAAGGCCATGGAAAGGATCATCAGAATTTATCAACAAGAATATAGGAGACCTTCAAACTCTTGACCCAACCCAGTTTATCTTCATTAAGGGCAGATCATGCTTATTGAACCTGGTGAATTTCTTTGAGAATGTCGCCAAAGCCCTGGATGAAGGCAAAACAGTACATGTCACCTGTCTTGATTTAGCCAAGGCTTTTGACACAATCTCCCATTCAGGTATCATTGAAAACTTCTTCCAGCTGTGGATGAACCCATACATCACTAGATGGGTAGTCAACTGACTCACAGACAGAACACATACTGTCAACATTGGGTATTCCACCACTATCAGTAGACCAGTAACAGTGATGTACCACAAGGATCTGTGCTGGGCCCTCTACTGTTTGGAATCTATTTCTCAGAAGTCCAGGTGAAAGTAGATGGCCTGTGGCTTAATCATGTTTGCTGATGATTGCAAACTGGGCGCAATCATTGAGTCCCCAAATGATGTTAACATATTTTAAAAGGGGCTAACACAGACAAATGATTGGTGCCAAAGCCATTGACCAAAACTAAATGCAAAAAAGTGCATTATTATCCCCTTTGGTAAAGAAGTCCCTGCAAATTACAATAATGACAGCAAAACCTAAGCTCAAACCCAATGGTGTGAAATTTGGGAACACAGGTTAATGGCAATCTAAACTTTGATCACCATTTGTCCACAGTGGTAAGGGAAGCCTTGTACATTGTGCATCTCATAAGTAAGGGCATCGCAGCCAAGATTAAAGATGTTATAACTCTTCTGTACTCGACCCTCATCAGACCACTAATAGATTATAACCCTTCCTTTTGCGTGTACCTTACCAGACACCTGCAGCAGCTGGAGAGACCACAGAGGTTTCTAACCAAGGAAAATTCAGGGCCTCCAAAACATGACCTACATGGAAAGACTGAATGTCCTGTCACTGTACTCTGTATCATATTTAACCAAGATCAATTAGGGAACACAGGTATAACATGGCTAAGCTTATAAAGGACCTAGGGCCATTAGCCTAGTAACCTCCTATTAACCTATGAACCTATAAACTTTATGCTGCTCCCATATGGATTAACTTACAATTCTGCTCTTGAAACATTGCTATAATAAGGTGGTAAAATTTGCCACAAATCATCATTATAGGGCACATCACTATCTGGCCTTAAAAACACTTCAGTGGTTAGAGGTAAGGGATTACCTTACACTTTTCCAACTAGTAACGTCCCATAAACTTATCAATTATCCAGAAAAATGTCTTAGTTTGAAAAATATTTTTCAAGTTTAGAACCAAGTAGAAAATTGAGATCCACTGACAAAATGTTATTAACTACTACAAAAGATAACAACTCAGCTGAAGACTTTTTGTACTCCTTTTTTCTGGCCAGAATTTGTAAGTCCGTTTCTCTCACTCTAAAAAACATAGTAAACACAAATTCTATTAAGGCACATGTAAGAGAATCCCTAAAAGAAAGATGGCTCTGTACATGCCCAACTCATGGGTGATAAATGTCCTGCCCCTTACTATCTCCTATTCTTTCCAAGCACTATACCCTTAGTTATTGGTCCAAAATCTCCTCCTTGTCATCTACCTATCCCTCTTCTTCCTTCTACCCATCCTAAAACATTCTTTCTCTCCTCTTAACACTTATCCTCCATTTCCTCCCTTTCCCTTCTACCAAGTTCTGTTCCAGATATGTTCCATAGCTCTTTAGATGCTGCATGAATTAATTTATGATACTCTGTTTAAATGTATATTTGTTGATTACTTGTACACTTTTGGTGATTACTTCAGCACCTCTATTTGCTACATTCTTTATGTAATTTTTTTTCCAGAGCTTTTATCCAGGAAAAAACATTTCATTACATGATGCTGCTGTTAATTAACGATACTCTTTTTAAATTTTGCATTCTTGTCGATTGCTTGTATACCTCTGTTTACTATGTCCTTTATATAATGTTGGAATTTTTCTGGAGATTTTCTTCCCAGGCCTCCAAAGAAAAGGGGTAGCTTTCCACTCAGCCAGGCCATTCCCAGTAAACAAATGCAATAAATAAATAAACCGTTCTCAGTAAACAAATGAAATAAATAAATAAACAAACAAATAAATAAATACATGTTGTAGTGCAGCAGACTATATGGGTGAGTGGAGAAGTGGATGGGATGGCAGTATGTTGGGAATTCTGAGGTGAGATAATAATTTCCATTCTATAGGTAGTAGATTTTAACTAGCCCTTTTTAATATATTTGCACCCGACCTAACACAGGCAATAAACAATGGATTATTTTTGTTTAGCTAATGATATTAAGTTGGAGGAAAGGTAGTATACAATGGGGTCACAAGCTTAGAAAAAGACATGAAAAAGCTGGACACCAGGTTCTAGAGTTATCAGCTGCATTTCAACTGGTCAGAGCCCTCAGTAATACATCTGGGGAAAGAGAATCCAAGAGTACAATGCAAACTTGAGATGTCAGTTGTAAGTACCTGCAACAAGAAAAGGATTTGAAACCATTATTACAGAAGGTATGTGCAATTAGACAGAGTGCAAAAAGGCAGCATTGGTGATAAACCAAATGCTGTGGTATAACCTTGTAGCTATATTATCCCGAGAAAAGAAGGAAATGACCTCCTTTCCATTAGCCCCTTGTGTAGAGCAGAAATGTAGCTAGGGCGAGGAGAGTAGGGCAGCCTACCAGGTGCAAGGTGTTGGGCAGGTGAGATCATCAGATAATCAGAAGTGCAGTACTACATTTATTTCTGTACTGGCATTTCTGAATGTTGGCATGGAAATGAATTCCAATACTGCTTTTACTGTCAGGACTGAAGCAACTCATTTACTGCTTTGCATGTGGTATAAGTTGAAGCAGGCTGCTTACTACAAATGCAACAGGTGGTTAGAAAATGCCTTTTTATGTGCTCATCAAGTAAGAAGTGTGGAGTCTATTCAGATTAGAAAAGAACAGGTATGCATCTCTCAGAACTCCCCTTCTCTTGAACAGGCTTTCCATCCATGTGGAGCACAGCTTTTCTGGACCAGTGGATGTGAAATAGGAAATACACCCCAGATTTAGCACCTATGTTTCTATTGGGCAGAACCAGCTTGTAAATCTTGTCCTAGCTTGCATATATCCCTCAAAATAAGAATTAAGTCACAAAAACTTGTTGGATACAATTGAAAGGCTTGGCTAGACTTATAAAGGCCACAGTGGTTGTTAGCCTAGTATGCACCTATGAACTTATGAACAGGGTAGGGCCAATCTAGATGGGATAGGTTATTTTGAGCACAAAAAGGGAAAACTGGCTAGACATAAATTACCTGCAAGGGCAGCTAGCCTATTACTTACTTATGGACCCATGAACCTATGAACAGTATAGATACATGGTAATGAATAAGGATGCTTAACTGCTGACATCCATAACAGCAGACTGAAATAGCATTAGAGATGACAGAACTCATTACCACCTGCTGTATGTGTTAGCATTAGAGATGACGGAACTCATTACCACCTGCTGTATGTGTTATGACTCTGTTATTTCTATGCTATGTTGTGAGTTAGATGCATTTCATATACTACAATGTCAAATAGGTCAAACATGTAAGTCAAGGGGTAAGTAATACCTTCTGTCTTTACCAGGAGCTGACTGTGTTGCAGTATTATAAAAATCCTTTATGAAGTAAAACAGAAGTAGATAACAGGCAGGAAATGTTGAAATGTTAAAAATGTGCCCTACCTACCATTTCTGAGGTGTAGGTATATGTTTACCAAAACCTGACTCAACGTACTGCAAATGTAATCAAATAATGATTTCAGTCACTGTAAAGTTACAGTATACCTTCCAAAAAAGACAAAAAATGAAGTTAGACAAGGGATTTGTTTTCATTTTGTTTTATGTCGTAGCCTGTAGCAATGTATGTCTAAATAATACATTATAAGAGAAATGAACTTAGTTAAGAACCAGAGAATGGAAGCAGAAAGGCATGGTGTTCATATTACCTTTATTATTGTATTACACTACTGGGTATAGATTTTAGACATAAATGGCTTACTGATGGCCTGTATGTTGACACGCTGGCATTATTCCCCATTTATCTTATTTCCAAACTATGAAATGAGGCCACAGGAGATAAACTGCACATCAGCTGGACTGGTATCAAGAATTGAGGTTCCGCATTGCTCTCCCTGTCACCTTCTGACCAGACAGCTCAGATAAGGCAAGAGTTTTAAATCTGAACATTTTTGTCTTTCTCATATTATATGGCTGTAACATCTCTCTCTGACTCTCCCTTTCTGTTTTCTCTTCATCTAGAAAGCTTCATTCTGAGAAAGGGCAGTAACAATTTCCTCCCATGGTCACTGACTTGAATAACTTTGCAAAGTATACTTTGAAGGTGCCCCCTACTTTTCTGACAGATTAGGGACTTACTTCATAGTACCACATCCTGAGGGACACTGTTTAGGTCAGAATGAAATCCTTTAACAAAGCATTGGCATTCAAGAGTTCAATAAGTCTTTACTGTTGCATTCAAGGCTTGCAAAAAGAGTTATGGCAGAGTTATTAAACATCAGGAAGGGATTCACCACCATCACCACATTGTGGCAGCATTAAACTCTAATACCTTCATCTGCTAAAGTTCTTATTTAACAATTTTATAAGGTATCTTCCACTTGAATCTCGTTTACAGAGGGCACAAGTACTTATAGACTAGTTTAGCAACTTATATGAATGTGATGAATTCTTTCGTGCCTTCCTGATATTTTACCTAATAAAATGTGACCTCATTTGTGTTTTTAAGTATCATGGCTTGAATAGTTTATAAAAAAGATTGTTACTCATCTTATCCATTTAAGTACAGAAGCCCTTTTATTTCAGAGCAGTTGTCTCTGAGACACATCATAGCTACCGTGATGTAATCATTCGCTGGGCTTGATCAGCTCAGTTTAAGTTGGTAAAGCAATCTGTAAATTGAAAGCAAATGGCACAGTAAGAATACAGCAGTTCACAAGTACTGAAGTAAGTTAATTATAAAAATAAATAAGACAGTCTTATTTTTGTTGGCCTGAGACTTGGAGTTATGCTGATACAAAATCAAAGCAATGAATTCTGCATATTATCCCAGAGCTGCTAAGTAAATAAAAAACATGAGTGAAGGTTTCTGTCCACATCTGGCTGTTCCCATGGAGCTGTAATAAACAGAAACTTCTGAAATTAAACAGAAACTTACCAGAAAACCCAAATAGCCAAATGTTGGATGATATGATTTGATTGATTAAATGCTCAAATTGTGCAGCCTATTCGCACAACTATTTAACATATTTTATATTTCTATCTTACTAAATCACATGGGTCAGTAAGCAGTAATAATATACTGAAACTACTGAAGTGACAAGTCAATGAAGCATTTCCTTTAGTACAAACAGAAGGGCAAACAGTAATTACACAGAAGCTGTTCTGGTTAGGTTGTAGTGTATCACAAAAAATGGAGTCAGAAAGTAAAATGTAAAAATATGTTGGAAACCCCTGCAGAGCATATAGTAGGTGCTTTTTTCTAATATCATGTTTTATAACATCAAAGTAACAAGTCATTTTATCTCAACAATATAAAATATCATATAAAACAGACAGTGACTGTCACCATGAATGACTTAAAGCAGTTCTTCTTTAGGTAGGGATGTACACTGCTGAACAGCATTGTAGATGATTTGCAAAACATGAAAACAGAAGATACTTTTATTTATTTAAGTTCAAGACAGTGTTGTACATTATTATAATCTTACCCCTAGATAAGGAAACATTTTCCTGGAATGTTTTTTATATAATATTTTGGGATATATATATATATATATATAGTAAACTTTAATTAAAACAGTATTAAAAGAATCACAACAAATGCTATGGTACACAAAATGGAAAAGCCTAGGCAAAAATGCAAGGTATCAAAGAAATACAAAGTTCTAAACGATTTGCAGTAAAGGACAGCATGTGGGCACAAAATAATAAAATATCAAGACATTATACACATTAATTTGCTTTTTTGTTACAGCACATGCTCTGTTCATTAAAAATCCTCAGGAGTGTAGCCAGGACAAGGAGAGTGCACTGTTCAGATATGATCCAGCAGCACTGGCAGGCTAAGTTTTGTATAGGGCTACACAGCTGGAGTACAGCAAGTCCCTGACCCTGTTGCACCTATTCATTGTGACACAGGACTCCTGATCCTGAAAAAGGATGCAGTGAATTGAGTGGGATACTAGGCCCCCAGTAACAGCTGCAAAGCCAACCAATACAAAAAGAAATACACTTAAGCAAAGTGTTGTTTTAATTCACACTAGATAATTTAGCTGGTTGTGAGCCCTCTGGAATATCATGCCCCCACCACACATTCACACACACCCACATACTAATGATGCATTTACATTTTATCTGTATACTTCAGATTTTGTAACTTTACACAACATAGTTTTGTAAATGTATGCCTTGTTCTTTACATTGGTCATATCTTCAAATATCATTACTATCTGCCTTCCCTGCATACAAGTGTGCAGGACTCACTTCCTAATTGCTGGAAAAGCTGTCAGCTACACAAAGAGAAGCAGGCTGATAGCATACAGCAAAGACACGATATTGTTTTCTTTATGACTATTTGTTCCTTTGGGAGTGGACGGCAACATTAAGTCAGCACATGTAGGTTATCTGTATCTGATTATCTAGGAATGGAACCCCCCCCCTTTCCTCCCCTTACAACTTTCGTTCTCTCTCCCTGTTCTAATAGGTGTAATATCTGAGCATCCATCCCAGGTGGTGCTAGGTAAAGTAGTGCAATGTGTTTTGCTTATTTGTTTTGTTTTATTATTTTGTAGTATAATGTTATTTATAACATATATATTTGCCCCATTAGCCTGACTAGCTTGGTCTGCAAAGCTATGGAAAGGATCATCATGGACCTCATAAATAAAGATATTGGGGACCTACAGACACTGGATCCTACCCAGTTCGGCTTTGTTAAGGGCAGATCCTGCCTCTTAAACCTGGTTGATTTCTTTGAAACAGTCACCAAGGCCATTGACGAGGGGAAAGTGGTCCACACAGCCTACCTGGACCTCGGAAAAGCCTTTGATACAATACCCCACTCGGGCATTATAGATAAGCTCACCAGCTTAAATATAAACCCCTATGTCACTAGATGGGTTGCAAACTGGCTCAAGGACAGAACCCACATGGTTAGAATTGTTGGAGCCATGTCAGACTCCAAACCAGTTACAAGTGGAGTCCCACAAGGCTCAGTCCTGGGACCTCTCTTGTTCGGTATATATTTCTCGGAGGTTCAGGCAAACATGGAAGGACTGTGGCTGACCAAGTTCGCAGATGACTGCAAACTGGGCGCCATAATCGACTCTCCAGCCGACACAAGCATCCTCCAAAACGGCCAACTGGTGCCAGAGCCATGGCCTCAAGCTAAATGCCAAAAAGTGTATAGTCATCCCCTTTGGCAAAAACAAAGTGCCCACAAATTACCACATAGGTGGTAATCCATTAAGTACAGGAGAAGTAACTAGGGACCTGGGGACCCAAGTTGATAGCAACCTCTTATTTGACAACCACGTGGCCAAAGTGGTTAGAAAAACATTTTATATAGCCCACCTAATCGTGAAGGGATTCACATCTAGATCAGGGGAGGTCATCGTGCCTCTTTACTCATCCCTCATCAGGCCCATAATTGAGTACAATGCCCCTTTTGGGATGTACCTTACCAGACACCTGCAGCAACTGGAAAGAACCCAAAAGTACCTCACCAAGAGGATCAAAGGGCTCAAACAGATGCCATATGCTGCCTGGTTAAAGAAACTCCAGCTCTACTCAGTGGCATACCACCTGCTCAGAGGCGATCTGTGCCTGACGTATAAAGCCATGTCCAACCCGGAATTAATGGACATGCTGCACCTCAGAAAATCCAAATCTCATCGAGCTATGCACTCGAGAGACTTGAACCTCAGCACTGAAATAAATAGGACATGCTGGAAGGACAGATTCATAACCCAGAGGCTCCCTTCACTCTGGAATAAAATCCCAGTCCAGGTTAGGCAGAGTCCCTCATTGACTCTCTTCAAGAGGAATCTTGATGAGTGGATGGGAGATCATAGGTTTACCCCGGGTATCACTTCTGTGTCACTGTTAGACAGAGGCACAGTATACTAACCTGGAAAAAGGGCATAGCAAACTTAATTTAAAATGGGGGCGAAAGCCAAACACACTCTGGCTAGGCTTATAAATGCCCTAGGGCAGATAGCCTAGTATGAACCTATGAACCTATAAACGGTTGATTTTCTATCACATACAGCTGAACCGCAGAGACAGTGGTTCACTTGTTCACATATTACTTGTAGTTGTTTGAGGGTAAGTTGATATGTATTGTTTACTACTGATTACTTATTACTTTTAATGCCTTGTAATAATTGTTGTAGTAACTTAAATGACCACATCATCTTGACTTTCAGTCTTTAACTGCACCCTCTCTATTTCACTGTGAGTCCAGTTTTGTATTGTTGTTGCCTTGTTTTTAATCTATGTGGTTCATTTGAAGAAAAAATTTCTCCTAGCTTCTTAATTTTTGGATGACTATGCTGCCTTATCAAAGGTTCAAAGTATTTTCATAACATAAGCACCATTTAAACCTTTGTATATTACCAGTCATTTGGTTCTTATTGCTACGGGATTGGAAGTGATCACCATGGAACCCCATGACTGGCATTGCGTATGGTATATGTGCTTATCATTTCCTTCTGTTTCTGTTTGTGATCAAGCTTGCACCTTAATGAGGTGAACATTATTATTTATTTTTGACTAAGCTATTCAACACCACTGACTGCATTTGGATCACTTTGCTCTCTCAAGTATCAGTTGTACTGCTGTTTCACTACCCATGGTTACAACATAACTTTTCTTATTTCTACTTGTTAGAGTGGGCATACATAGCTTGTGCACAGTAGCTCCCTTGACCTGTTACTCTCATTCATTGTCACGTGTGGCTCCTGATCCCAAGAAAATAGGTAGTGAAGTAACCAGGACACTAGGTCCCCTGTAATAACTGTGAGCCAGTAAGTACAAAATATTAATTTTAAATAATTGCATATTAACTGTGTGCAATGTTACCCTAATTCAAACTAGATATTTTAGTTCTTTGTGAACCTTGTGTAGGTGTCACTGAAACATACATCATCCCTTATCCACCTATCTGCTAACTACTGCATTTGTACACCTTTTCATGGGAAAACATGTAACTTTATACAAGATTGTTTTGTAAATGTATACCTTCATCTGGGCCTTGTCCACCTCTCCTTCATGCACAGTAATTACCTGCATTACTGTACTAGCATGCCCCGCATTAAAACCTGCATCATTATTGCTTCCTTATCCTTATTCCTTATCATTGAAAATGTGTGTCCTACACAGATCAAAACATGCTGATATTATAGAGCAAAGGTAGGTTACTCAGTGCCTTCTCTCTCAAAGATTGCTTTCTTGAGGTGAGTGGCAACACTGGTTCTGGCCCTATCCAAGTCACCTTACTGAGCTCAGTGTCACAATGCTCTCCTGTCTGACTCCCCTTCACCCCAAATCAGTTTCATTATGCACCCATATGTCCACTCACACACAACCAACAGCCCATACTTACTTGTGAATACAAAAGTGACATCTTCTTTCAGCAGCCAAGAGTATACTCCTCACTCAGTTTCCTTACTTCACGTACTGTATTGACTCTTCCATGTGACCAATTTTGATTTACTGAAAACCCCAAACTTTTTAGAACTTTCTTTTTAAGATAATAGCAGCCATTCCATCATAAATACACATTTCCATCATACTTCTTATCCTTATATTTGTAACACAGCCCACCTCTCTATACTTATATCATCCTTCCCCAATATCACAATTCAGAAATCATTCCACGCAGATAAAAATACACCCTGGGAATTTCCTTATGACATAGTTAAAACTGCTACATTTCTACACAGGAAACAATATGCAGTGAAACTAAAATTGCTAACAAAACTCACTTAGTAAAATTATTAAGGAAAGAAAAAAACTAATTGTTGTTTTGGTGTGTCAGCCATAACACTGGACGTTGCCAGAACCAACAAATGCTCCCCAGGCAGCTAATTCCCTCTGCATTCACACCGAATAGTGCTAGGTATACAAATCACCAGAAACCACAACCCTCATCCTGCTGATTTACATCATATAACCATCACTCTTCTGGCCAGACAACCTAATTCCTTACAAGAGCATCAAGTATCCTAACTCCACCCTTCTACCCACAAAGCCAATAATGTTTGTTAGCTAATTGCACAAAACATTCTGAGCAAAGCAGATTGCAGCAGTCAAAAAATATGCTTGCATTCAGTAAAACAGGGATACAAATAGTATTGACCCCTCTGTCTGTGAATAATAAGAAGCAGATCACAAAGCAAGTGGTAGAAAATACATAACATCACTACAACTCTTTTTTTTTTTTTGCAAAAAAAAAAAAACAGTCCAGACTACAAGAAGTAACCCCCAAATGGATATTTAGTCACTATTACATCAAATCTGAAGCTGTTTGTAGCAACAGTTACATGTACCAATAAACACCATATAGATGTTTGAAGAAAGAACACCTAACATTCTGAAAGAAATATAAAAATCTGTAACAATAATTCAGGGGATTTCAAACTAAATTTCATTGTGCAATACACTGCAAAATAAATAAATTTCTTTCCCAATATTACCTTAAGCAAGTTATTCCATCTCCTATGAGACCCAATCAAACATCTGGTAATGATACCCTCATTGATCTCCTCATAACCAGAATCCCTAATGGATTTAAAGAATTTAAACTCATACCAAACAACCTTAGTGACTGCCTACCCACTCCTCACTTTCAAAACCTTACACATTCACCCAAACGTCATCACAGCCAGATGTATTAAGTAAAAGAGGCTGCAGTTCTATCATCCTTTCTGCTTCTATAATATACATGTGTATCTCTCAACAAATCCCACCACATTACTAAAAATATTCAATAATCTCACTGCAAATGTTGTAACTATTTTCCTCTCAAAGATAAAAAAGAACAAACATGCACATGGTTAAATCCCAAGCTGCTAAAAAATCTTAAAAGAGAAAGATCTTCTTAACTTCTCTACCAATCTCCACTGCACAGTCTCCCGACCTAAACACTTCTAGAATGTAATAAAATATATAATGTGCCTTGAAAACAAAAAAAAATCCAACCAGATGATCACAATCACAACAATAGATGCCAAAACATTAGATAACTTTAACATTTTAATAATATTGGTCCTTCATGCGTTTAGCATGTTTAACCTTTCTCAAAACACCTTAAGTTGTGTACTTTGTTACCTCCTACCCATGCCTATTGATAACTTGCATTGCACACCCACTACTTAGATCATGACTAAATCAACTTTGACTTTTTCAGCTTACTTGCTCCAAGTATATATCGCTCCCTTTCTGCAGTCCCAGTACTGTCACACCTAACATCATCATTTGAAGGCACTGCAAATCACATTCCTTACACTCCAACATTTTACATCAGAAATATATCATCAGTAAGGAAACTACTAGAACCACTTGACATTAAGGTAAATCCAGATTGTAACACAGTTTACGCAGTCCTCCTAAAAACTGGGTCCAGACTTCTTCAAACTTTTCATATGTCTATTAACGTGTTCCTCACCAATGAAAGCACTCCACCTCATTTTGAGCACTCACTGATTATTCCCATCCTTAAAAATCTATTCCAAATTTGGAAAATGACTACTTTCATGTATCCATGCTATGACACATCACCAAAATATTTGAGGAACTATTGCACCAACAAATACTAAGACATTGTTATAAGTATGGACTCCTGTCTCCCAGCATAGTTTCTACAATGGTCATAACACACTAATCACAATATTTGCTATCGTTGGTAAAATTTATTCAGCAAAAGGAAAGGGATGGCTAGCTAGTACTATTTATTTTGACTCAGACTATGCACTTGAAAGCATTAATCATAAATTCTTATTGAAAACAACTATACATTTGTGTTTTCACCATTGCACTGTAAGCTAGTTCCTAAACTACTCAACAGAATCTTCTTTGTTTAAGCTTAGAATAACCACATCTAAAGAATGCATCCCCTCCTTAAGTGTTCCTCAAGGATCAGTGCTAGGCCCAGTACTATTTTTAATATTAAGGGCATAAGTGCCTTAATTCCCTCCATCAATATTATCCTGTATACAGATGATGCAATTCTTTTTAAAACAGGCACCAGATGCCTCCATCTGTGTAGAATTATTTTCACTCTAACTTTAACACTATATTCCAGTGGCTTAACAATAAACTTCTTACTTACTTAGATTTTCCCAACAACTACTCCATGGAAGTAGCACAACAATACAAGTATCTCAAACTACTTACAGACCTCACAATGACATTCAAAAATCACACTAGAAATATATTCTTTGAAGTCTAAAGGCTGACTATGCAGTCAGCTACCTTACTATAGAAACTCATAAAGCCATAGCTGAACATACACTAATTCCAAGAACTGAATATGCCCTTTCAGTTGTCTCTGTCTATTCAACATCCAGCAAACAAAATCTGCAAAACCACTCTTAATAGTATAATCAGATTCAGTAATTTCTCCCCTCAACTTAAATATCAGTGCCTAACTCTACAAAACTCTCTTTATATATCACAGCTAGATCTATGCTTATACTCCCCCCCCCAATGCACAGTAGCAAGGGCCGCCCAAACCCCACCCAACACCTGGTAACTTTTCTACATCGTTGAATAAACATGTTCGTCTGCATGAATAATCATCCAGGATTGCCAGCATGCGGAAATCAGGTAGTGTGGACTTGTTAGTTTACTAACGAGACACTGACCACAGTAATTATGTTTTCAGATCTACAACTGCAAATATTACTTTTTTTCCCCTCACTTTTGCAGGGAGACCATCCCTCCTGCGCCTGCCCATTTTTGTGAACACACACACACACAACATTGTGCGCACTACTAGGACAGCATGTGGTTGTCAACTCTTGACTATATTTCTCTACCTACTTTTCTAAGTTAGTGCATAGTCACTTTATAGGGGTTTTTTGCTGAAAACTGTATCCTGCTTAAAATAAAAAGTAATTCAGCTGACATTAATGCCATTCCACAATTCCAGTGATCCCTGGTAACAGTAAATTACCTCAAGCATTGTTTACTGTAGGTTGAAATGTTTTTGTGCAAGCACTTTTATGTGTTTGCATTCATAGGGAGCAGCTGTATATTCACTGCATGAAACAGTATAAAATCTCTCCATAATCTGACATTTTCTTTACTATAAGTTGTGCTTGTGTGGTTTAAGCAAGGTGCAGCTGTTAGTGAAAGACCATTTTGTTTTGTGCAAGTAGCTGTGTAAAGCTTTATACTTAAGAAGTATTCTTCTGTTGTGATGTGGGTGTTGTTTTACAACAGGCCAGAAGAGTCCTTAGAGTACCAGACTGTGCACTTTCTGCCTCATTAGACCCAAGACACTGACATGAGCCTAGCTTAAACCACACAAGCACAGCATAACTTTCAGATACTATGCTTGCTAATGAAAGAAAGTTTTCCCCTTTATGATGGCAATAATGCAGATGATAAATCTACAACTTCGGATCTACAACTGCAAATATTACTCTTTTCCTTCACATTTGCAGGGGAGCCAGCCCCCCTGTGCCCTGTTACTTAAATATACCAACTCTGAGATTGCACTACTTGGGGAAAAGGGTAAACTATGATTAGCAATGAATATTCATGATGTCACTGGCAAATCTGCATGGTATATCAAGCAGACATCATTGGCATGGTACAGCACAGTCACTAAGCATGTCAATTACTCTGGACATGCTCATTCCTGTGGAAAATGACTGGGGAAGTACTGTTGTAAAACATTGTCACTTTTCATATCCTATATTCAAGAATCTGCACCTGCAAAAAAACCTCTGCAAATTAAAATCTCCTACTACATACTCAGAAAGAATGTAATTAATAGTTTTGTATTACAAAAGTCTTGACAGGCTTCCCCAGCATAGCTGCCACTAATTGCAACTATCCAACACCAGAAATGAGGAAAATCACAATTAGATTAGATCAGATTAGATTTAAGCAATAATCCATGACTGTATATCAGGATTTACCCATGGTTGGCGTGGTTTGATCACAAAGGAGAAGCTTGAGTGATTAAAGAAAGCTGACAATGAATAAATCCTGATATACCAACACAAAGTCATGGATTATTGCTATTATTGCTATTATACAATGCAGTGTTAAAGATTGCACTGCATTTTATTTTATTTTTCTGTGTATTTAATTGTTTCATTTGTCTGTGTCTCTCTGTAATTATTTATTTTTCTATTTAATTGTTTCATAGATTACTGTGGTCTCGCTCTGTCTCTGCAGTTATTGGGGACTATTGTGTTTCACTTCATTGATATTCAATGTTAAACTCTTAGCCTAGAGGGTTTCTCTGTATTATAAGTATTAGTCACATATCTTTGACTTTATTACTGCTCAATATCTGAGTTGTTTGGCTACAATCAACTACATTACTAACTGAGTTAAGTACAAACTTGCAGTGTTAAAGATTGTACTGCATTTTATTTTATTTTCTGTGTATTTAATTGTTTCATTGGTCTGTGTCTCTCTGTAGATATTTATTTTTCTATTTAATTGTTTCATAGAATACTGTGGTCTCTCTCTGTCTCTGCAGTTAGTTTCCTGCCCGCCCTCTCTGTTCTTGTTCTGATATTAATCTTGGTGGCTTTGGAATTGACCACCCCTCCTGTAAATTTGTGTTTGAACACTCCTTCTGGGTCTATCTCATTTGCTCACTCAACCGAGTACAGTGAGATCATATTTTGACTTCAGACACTCCTACCAGTCCCATCTGTTCAGCTCTATCCCAGCTCTATTCCAGTCTAGTGTCACTAGCTCATTCTACCTAATACAGAGAGAACATCTGTGAAGGGCAAGCCACTTAGGCCCTTAATTTTGAATTATCTTCTATTTCTTCTTTCTCCCTTTCCACTTTCCAAAAAAAAATTCTAAGCTTATTTCCTGCCTTTCCTGTAACTAGTTTAGTCTAGATACAGATTTGCTGTAACCAGGACTGTTTGTAAGCTTCTGAGCCCCCAAAACCTTTCTGTGTTGGAAAGAAGCCTTCTAGCTTATCAGTGGGAGTGGTAAGCACTAGGTAGCCTATCTACCACAAGAGTGGGTTCTGGCCCAGAAATTGTAGTTTATTGGCCGTTTGGGCAGTTTTTCCATCTCTTTCAACTTTCTGGTTTAAAAGCCCGTGTTTGTGCTTGTTTCCCACCTTTCCTGTAACTAGTCTAGTCCAGATAGAGATTTGCTGTATCCAGGACTGTACGTAAGCTTCTGAGCCCCCCAAGCCTTTCTGTGTTGGAGGGAAACCTTCTAGCTTATCAGTGGGAGTGGTAAGCACTAGTTAGCCTATCTACCACAAGAGTGGTTTCTGGCCCAGAAATTGTAGTTAAACAGCCATTTGGGCAGTTTATCCATCTCTTTCGACTTTCTTGTTTAAAAGCCCATGTTTGGGCTTGTTTCCCACCTTTCCTGTAACTAGTCTAGTCGAGATACAGATTTGCTGTATCCAGGACTGTCTGTAAGCTTCTGAACACCCCCCAAGCCTTTCTGTGTTGGAGGGAAGCATTCTAGCCTATCAGTGGGAGTGGTAAGCACTAGGTAGCCTATCTACCACAAGAGTGGTTTCTGGCCCAGAAATTGTAGTTTATTGGCCATTTGGGCAGTTTTTTCATCTCTTTCAACTTTCTGGTTTAAAAGCCCACGTTTGCACTTGTTTCCCACCTTTCCTGTAACTAGTCTAGTCCAGATACAGATTTTCTGTATCCAGGACTGTTTATAAGCTTCTGAGCCCCCCAAGCCTTTAGGTGTTGGAGGGAAGCATTCTAGTTTATCAGTGGGAGTGGTAAGCACTATCTACCACAAGATTCAGATACAGATTCGTAGTTTTAGCACTTGAATTTGCTTATTCGTGCTCAACACTTGTTCAGAACTTGTTGTTAGCACTAAATAAGCTACAAATTCCTGCAGCATTCAACCTTCCTCTTTACCTAGAGGAAAACAGTTTTTGTACTTACTTTCCTCACCTGCTTAGAGAAAAAACAGCTCTTATACTCACTTTCCTCACTTGTGTATAGGAAAGTAGTGTTTTATTCAGGCATGTCCTAGGGTCAGCTCTCAGTGTTCTTTCCTGTCTCTCTGATGAGTCTGGGCATCTTGAGGCAATGTAGCAATTGCCTCATGTACACAGACAACCCTCTCCTCCTACCACCCAACACCACAACCTGTGAGACATGCACTTATCTAGCCAAACTGGAGGTAAAGCTCTCTCCAACCAAGACTGAACTTGATAGTCAAGAGGAAAAGGTAAATGCTTGCACTGCACCACACGTCACATAGTCCCACTAAACCTACACCACCAAAATCCACACATAGAAACACAAAAACATTCACAGAGGTTCTCGATAATAATCTGCTCAAGCAACAGAGACCTCCAAAGCAGAAACGCAAGCAACCTCCACCCTCCAACACAACCCAAATGACACATAGCCCACAGACTCAATGTGCCAATATACCACAGACCAAAAGGCAAACTAATGTACCCAACACATTAGTCATAGGTGACTCTATAGTCAAGCATACTGATGTCCCACTCACCAGGCTAAACAAGGTGAAGGTTATTGTTAGCTGCCTGTCAGGTGCCAGGATCCACCATATAACCCACAAACTCAGGTCACTCCACAACAAATGCAAATATGACTGTGTCATTGTCCATGTTGGTGTGAATGACCTGAGATGTACCTCCCTGGACTACATGAAAAGAGACATGGAAGAGGTCTCCGATCTTGTAGCCCAGGCAGGTATGACCCAAGCTCTCCGATCTTGTAGCCCAGGCAGGTATGACCCTAGCCTTGAGTAGTATTCTGCCATTGCCCAGAATGATACCGCAGTACAAGGACAAAATGATTGACTTCAACAATTGGCTAAGCTTCTGGTGTCATTCTAAGGGGATCCAGTATCTGTCTGCCTGGGATGACATGGTCAACAGACCACGAAGTTTTGCTAGAGATGGCCTGCACTTGCTGGCCCTGGGATTCTGGATACTGGCTAAGGATCTTGCCACCCCTATAGTGCCTTTTTTCGGCAAGGTTCAAATGACATATTCACCACCATAACAGGAACAAGCAAACAAAAACTGTGGGTAATGCTACTCAATGCTAGAAGTCTAAAACTCAAAATGCACTCACTCGAGGCACTCCTTAAAATGGAGAACATCGATATCTGTGCAGTGACTGAGACCTGGTTCAAGGCTCTAGAGAGCACCCCTGCATTACCAGGCTATAACTCATACCAAACTTTTTGGCCATCTAACCTGGACCAGAACACCAAAGGTGGAGGTGTGTTCATATTCATTAAGGATATCCACACCTCCAGGCTAGTTGCGCAGCATAATGCATCCAAGGTTATCCAACTGCAACTAATTCTGGGAAAAACTACAATTCAAATTGTAGCTTGCTACAGATCCCCCACCATGCCCCAGGATTCCCACTTCTCTTTTCTTGATATACTGGAAAATATTAGGGTTCAACCAAACACCCTAATAATGGGCGATTTCAACTGCCCCACCATTAAATGGAAAAACTACTCATGTACCAACTCCTTCACTCAATGCTTTCTGGAATTCATAAATTCCAATGCCCTGGATCAACTTATCCACACCCCCACCAGGGGTAACAGTATCCTAGACCTAGTCATTACCAACATGAATGACCGGTGTTCCACACCTGAAATCAACTCCTCGTTGGTCAGATCTGACCATAAGCTAATCACCTTAGATATCCGCATCCTGCCCCCACCCACCATTAAGGAAACTATGGTAAAAGATTTCTCCAAAGCTAACTACATTCTTCTTAAGACAGAAGTGGTGAACTTCATGACACCCATGCAGATGGACAATACAGTTACAACTGCTGAATCCTACACAAATGCACTCTGTACGGACTTACACGAGTGCATGGATTGTGCTATCCCAAACAGAACCAATACGCTATCCTCCAAAAAAGGAAGACAATCCGGTGGTCCTCTGCCATAAACAAACTCTACAACAGAAGGCAGAAACTGTTGCAAAAGAGAGTAAAATCTCATGAGTGGAGTCGCTCCCTGGTCAGCCTCAGTGAGAAGCTGAGATCCCTTATAAGATCCTCCAAATCTAGCTAAGAAAACAAAATTGCCAATGATTCTAAGGGCAACCACAAAGCATTCTATAGTTATGTCAAGAAACTCAATGGCAACACCCAGATCTGCTCTGAGTTACCGCACAACGGCACGAAAATTACAGAGCCAACTGATATTGCCAACATCCTGGCAGATAGGTTCAGTGCTAACTTTACCCCCCTCTCACCCCCTAAAGGGCCCATATCTATACAGGAATAATGCAGAGTCCCTGTAACCACATCTATGCAGGTAAAAGCTGCACTCTTTAAAACCCAAAACACAGCATCCCAGGCTGCATTTTACATGAACTTCAGAACGAACTGACTCCCCACCTAAGCATCATGTTCAGTCATAGTCTCACATCAGGCTTTGTGCCCACTGAATGGCACACAGCAACAGTTATTCCACTCCACAAAGGGGGATCCACCATTGATCCTGGGAGCTATCACCCTATTAGCCTGAAGAGCCTGGTCTGCAAGGCCATGGAATTTATCATCATAGAACTCATAAACACAGACACTGGTAGCCTCCAAACTCTGGACCCCACCCAGTTCGGGTTTGTGAAAGGCAGATCATGCCTTCCGAACCTGATTGACTTCTTTGAGTCAGTCACCAAAGCCATAGACGAGGGTAAGGTGGTTCACACAGCCTATCTTGACCTTGACAGGGCTTTTGACACCATCCCCCATTCTGGAATTATAGCTAAACTCACTAAACTAGGTATAAATCCCTACGTCACAAAATGGGTCATCAACTGGCTCACTGACAGAACCCACACTGTAAAAGTTGCAGACTCCAAATCTGACTTCAAACCAGTGATAAGTGGAGTACCACAGGGTTCAGTCCTGGGACCTCTCCTGTTTGGTATCTACTTCTTTGAAGTACAGGCTATCACAGAAGGCCTCTGGTTAATGAAGTTCACAGATGACTGCAAACTAGGAGCCATAGTCGAGCCTGCAAATGATGTGGACATCCTACAGATGGGCCTCAATGAGACAGATGCCTAGTGTCAGAGGCATGGCCTCAAGCTCAATACCAAAAATTGTATTGTCATCCCCTTTGGTAAAAACTCTGTACCCATGAACTACCACATAAATGGCAGTCTACTTAACGCCAAATGTGTGATAAGAGACCTCGGGACCTAGGTGGACAGTAGTCTCTCCTCTAATAATCACATCGCCACAGTAGTCAGGAAATCCTTCTATGTGGCACACCTCATCACAAAAGGGTTCTCATCCAGGAAAAAAAGAGGTAATTGTTTCCCTCTACTCGGCACTCATTAGACCCATTATAGAGTACAATGCCCCTTTTGGAATGTACCACACAAGACATCTGCAGCAGCTGAAAAGGCCAGAAAAGTACCTCACAAAGAGGATTACTGGCCTCAAACAGATGCCCTACACTGACCGTCTCAAAAAACTCCAGCTTCACTCTACCTAACATATAAAGCTATATTAAACCCAGAGCTGTTGGACATGCTACACCTAAAGAAGTCCCAATCCCTTGGAGCTACACGCTCTAGGGACCTAAATCTCATCACCACAATAAACAGGACATGCTGGAGGGATAGATTCCTGTCTCAGAGACTTCTTATACTATCTGGAAGAAGCTACCCATCTATGTCAAGCAAAGTTCCTCATTAGCACTCTTCAAGAAAAATCTTGATGAGTGGATGGGAAATAGGAAATACACCCCGTGGAATACTTCTGTGGCTCTGCTCGACAGGGGCACAGGAAATTAACTTTCTTGGGTGGCATACGCCATTGAACCTTGTTGGCTAGGCTTACTTAGGCCCTTTGGCTGATAGCCTAGTACCTACCTATGAACCTATAAAAGAAATTGCTTACCTTTTTTTAAGTAATGTCTTTGAATAGAGGCACTTCAGTCTTCTTCCACGTTGTCTTCTGTATGCCAATGTACTGTGCATGTGCACCTGATTTTTCTCATATTTTGCTCTGTTCACCAGCATATGCCAGTACAAGGTCTTGGCTGCTCAATGGTCCTTCAGTGGCTGAACTTTTTTCTGTTTGTATTTGCTCGATTTATAATGGGATTGCTGGTTGAGCTGTCTAATCATCATGCTCATTTTTGAATAGCAATGTCAATAAGAACCATAACAGGTGTGTATACATTGTGACCCCTCTCCCCAAAACTACCAAGCCAGAAAAGGTTTACGCGTAGTCCCATGCACTGCAGTAGAACAAGACGACTCACTACACACTAAAGCCTTTATGTTTTTTTTTCTGAGTACTATCATTAGGTTTTTTTATATATACTTTCTTTTGGTTAATGAGTACTGCTTAAAATCTGAACCACAATGAATATAATGATGCCTTAAACAATCCCCCAGATTCTCGAAAGCTTGCATGGCGTGCAAGATCGGTGCAGGAGCTCAAGCAGGCAATATGTCTGCCATGCGATCCAGGAACACCCTGCAGGGTCGTGCATGAGTGCTCCTGCACTAATCCTGAATGGACTAAGCCCTGGTATGCAAATCACCCCATTTGCAGGTAAAACTATACAAATGAGGTGATATTGCAATTCAGGAAGCTTGCAACAGTCCGTGCAGGACTAGTGCTATCTGCAGAAATGTACTCGGTTAGTAACCAAGTACATTTCTGCAAAATCCAAAACTGATCTGTGACAGCTCCAAATAAAGGCTGCACATCATGTAGTAAGCATGCCAATGGCCAAGTATAAGGCCATTGGCATTGCAAACATAAACAAAAATACAGAAATCAACTTTTTTTTAAGCCGATCTCAGCTGTTTAAGCATAGGGCAGTGGTGCATAAAAGGGGGTTCAGGAGGAAAATAACAAAATTAACCTAAATTAAGCATTCTAACTAAAATCAGTACTCTGACATGCAAGTAAATGGCAGGCAGAAGACAACATGGCCAGTGAGTAGTGGTTGCTAATGGGGGAGGCTCAGTGTGAGACATGTAACTATGCATTAGCAAGCAATCCTATGCAAATGAGGGGAAGGATAGTGAATCCAGGTTTTCCCCAGCATGTCAGCCAGGTCCTAACAGTGTAAGAGTAGGAATAGCTTGGTGCAAGCCTAGGAGTTAGGTGACATCATGAGGGTGTGTGTCAGGCATACTGTAAGCAGACTGGAGCTCTGTGGCTTGGGTGTGCTCCTAGCTTAGCACAGCTAAGCTAGGGGGTGTGTCTAAACCTGCCTAGCACTCTTTACAAAGCCTAAGTGGGTGTGTGCACCATGCACCAGGTTTTACAGGAAGAAAAAATAAGTTAAACCAGGAAATAGCAGCACTGTGCACATTTGAGCACTCTGTTTGCACAGCACGCACACGGGCTTAAACAGGAAGGCAATGGGAAGGGAAAACAGCAGTAGGAAGCTAATCAAAGAGAACTAGCTTAGCTGGCAGGTGAAATGTATCAGAATCAGCCAAATACACAGGCAGCAGACTAGACCAGCCCAGAACACTACTATAAAGTATGCAAACACCTTCCCCTCTGTTTTTTCCCACACTATACATCACTGGTATAAACAAGCTGGGAACGTTTAACACTCACAACAACAAAATGATAGGTGCTGCAATAGATGTCATACAACAACTTGTGGAGGAGGCTGAGGGTGGTGAGGATGTGAATGCTATCAACCAACCCATAGTGAGGAGATGGAGAAGAGTGTACAGACCCAGGGTAACCTACCAGGGGCTACATGAGCTGGAGATAGTGGAGCTCTGTAGGGTGGACAGGGACCTCCTACAGCAAATTGTTGAGCTGTGCCGGCCACACCTGACACACGGAACTAAAAGAAGGGAACCCATCCCAGTGGATACCAAGGTATGTGTAGGCTTATGAATACTGGCAACAGGTACCTTCCAAAAGCCAACTGGGGATATAATGGGGATTTCACAGGCATCAGCATCCAGGGTACTCCACCAGTTCTTGGATGCCATGTCAGCACATGTCGGTGAGCACGTATATTTCCCCAACATCCGTGAGGTGTTGGCCAGCAATATGCAACTGTTCCACCAAATAGCAGAATACCCTGAGGTAGTGGGTGCTATAGACTGCATGCACATATGCATCAAAGCACCACCCGGTGAGCGGGGCAGAGTCTACATCAACCTGAAGAGCTTCCCCTCCATCAACTGCTAGGTTGTGTGTGATGCCCAGGGCATAATAATGAATGTGTGTACCTGCTGCCCTGGAAGCTATCATGATTTCCACATCTGGCATCTGACGCAGCTGTGCCAGAGATTTGCCAGTGGGGACATCCCTGATGATCACCTAGTGGGGGATGCTGGATATGCACTGGAGCAGTAGCTGATGACACCCATCAGAAATGCACACACACCCGAACAAGACCTCCATAATGAGGCACATGCACAGACCATAATTATAGTAGAGTGTGTGTTTGGGATGCTCAAGTCATGGTTCCGGTGCCTGGGCACATCCGGTGTAATCTTGCAGTACTCACCAGCTACATGTACCCAAATTGTCCTTGTATGTTCCATGCTACACAATATGGCCCTGCGGAAACAGCTGCAGCAGGAACAGTACGGGGCAGGGCCACACAGCACTCACCATTGCCAAAGCCTGCACAGGCACAGAGTGACTTGGAGGAGGAACAACCTGAGCCTGTCCCAGTAGGCAGAAGGAGGTTTGCCCAGTATGCCCTGGCCTTGGCAAAGTGGCAACGCATAGCACATACACTAACACAGGTGGGACTCAGGGAATAACACCTCTCTCTGACTCTCACATACAGTAAAAGGGATGCCAAAAATTACACTACCTGTGCTTAACCATGTGTAGGGAGTGTACTATGTGCATTCGACATAGGCAGCCCTGCAGCACCACCCTTAATACTGGGACACCCGCAAGGTAAGTGACTCACACATGCCAGTCAGGGGGGGTTCACATACCCAACAACAGTCACATCCAGCAGGACAGGTGTAGACAAACACAAACAAAGGCTGTGCTATGGTCTCTGAATGAGACCTATGCGTAACCTCCCCCCAGGACTATACAGACAGACTACAGCAGATCAGGCAGTGGGATGTCAGTTCTGAAGGGTAGGAAGTCAGAAACTAATATGTAGGTAATTAATAGCTAAAATCTGTAGTACACTGGTATGCCTCAAGTCAGCACAATAGGAAAGACTACAGACTGAAATGGAATACCCAACATACTAGTACAGTCCTAGCAAATGTGTACAAGTGTCAGGCGTGTCCCACCCATCCTACGTAGAAATGTAGTCACAGTCAGGTGTGCCCTCCAATCTTGTGTAGAAATGTAGAAATAGTCAGGTGTGCCCCTCCCCATCCTATGTAGAATTTTAGTAACAGTCAGATGTGCAACCCCATCCAGTGTAGGAATGTAGAAATAGTCAGGTGTGCCCCCCCATTCTACGTAGAAATATAGTAATAGTCAGATTTGCCCCCCCCCCCCCCACAATCCTGTGTAGAAATGTAGAAATAGTCAGGTGTGCCCTCCCATCCTATGCAGAAATGTAGTAACAGTCAATGCTAAATGATCGATGGATACCTTGCAGAGACAGCATGCTACCTGTAGGTGTACAACACAAAGGTAAGCACTGAAGTACAAACGACCTGGACTTGATCAACACATTCAGTACAGACAGCCATACTGTGCATGTCCACACACTTAGAGAAATGAAGGCAATGCCAGTCAACAACATACTGAAAGGTCATACTGGGCATGCTCACACAAACATGAAGGCCATGTATGCAAACACCAGTGGACCAGACATATCTGGCAGCCGCGGATGTTAGCACAGACACTCCTCAGTGTGCACCACTCATGCTTTGCACACACAGTGGATAGGAATACAGGCATATATGTAAGGACAACATAATAAGCCAAAGGTAGACATACATAGATGTGTGGAAGAGGGTGACTGTGACAAGGATCCATCCAGGCCTGTCCCACCCAGCACATAGCCAAAGGGCCACAACCACATGAGGGTCAGATGTGACTCACTGCAGATACTAGCCACCGGTATCTGACAGCATTACAGAGTATGTGGGTCACGTGCCAGCTGTGCAACATGACTGTTCAAGGAAGTAGTCATCTAGCAGCTGTATACACGTACCTGTGAAATATGATGCAGGTTGTGCCCGCATGTAGTGTGTCAACCCCTAGATGAATGGGTTATGGCCCATGCACATACACTGTCCTCCCCATAGCCCCAATATGGCAAGCATGCTGAGGTCATCCACTGTAAAATACACCTTTGGGAGAGTTTTAGCCCAGTAATCTCTGTGGTGCATCCCATAACTGCGTAGTGCTGTAGTGTGATAAACTAGCTAGGTAGGAGTTCTAACCCCAGCCTTGACAACTGTGTGTGTGTGTTTGTCCATCTCTATCTTTGTAAAGAGCAATGCTTTTAGGGTGGTCACACTCCCTACAATTGAAATGCTCTACTTTGGTAAGGCTGCTGATGTCATCTACCTAGAAATACAACTCTGGGAAGGCTGTACACCAGTGATCTCTGCAGAGTGTGCCATAAATGTGCACAGCTGTAGTGTGATAAAATAGTTAGATAGGAATTCTAACCCCAGCCTTGACAACTGTGTGTGTTGGCATGTGTGTCTGTCTAACTCTGTGTAGACAGAAATGTTTTTTAGGGTAGTCACACTCTCTACAATTGAAATGCTCTACTTTGGTAAGGCTGCTGATGTCATCCACCTAGAAATACATCTCTGGGATACCTGTATCCCAGTAATTTCTGTAGTGCATGCCATAACTGTGTACTACTGAAGTGTGATAAAATAGGTAGGAATTCTAACCCCAGCCTTGACAACTGTGTGTGTGTGACTCTGTCTGTGTAGAGAGCAATGCTTTTTAGGGTAGTCACACTCCCTACAATTGAAATTCTCTACTTTGGTAAGGCTGCTGATGTCATCCACCTAGAAATACATCTCTGGGAAGGTTATATCCCAGTGATCTCTGTCACATGTGCCATAACTGTGTACTGCTGTAGTGTGATAAAATAGTTAGGTAGCAGTTCTAACCCCAGCCTTGGCAACTGTGTCTGCGTATGTGTCTCAGTCTGTCCCTGTCTGTTTACAAAGCATTGCTTTTTAGGGTAGCCACAACCCCTACAATTTAAATGCTCTACTTTTGTAAGACTGCTGATGTCATCCACCTAGAAATACACCTCTGGGGAGATTTTAGTCCAGTAATCTGTGTAGCATGTCCTATAACTGTATACTGCTGCAGTATGACAAGTTAGTTAAGTAGGTGTTCTAATCCCAGACTTGGCAAGTGTGTGTTTGTCTGCCTGACCCTGTCTGTAAAGGGCAATGCTTTTTAGGGTAGTCATACTCCATACAATCCGTATGATCTACTTTGGCAAGGCTGCTGATGTCATCCACCTAGAAATACACATCTGGGAAAGTTATCTCCATAGTGTGTGCCATAACTGTGTACTGCTGTAATGTGATATGGACCCTGTTAGGGGTTCTATACCCACACATGCCAGATGTGGATGTTTTGTGTGTATTTCAATCTCTGTATAGGGAGCAATGCATTTTAGGCTGGTCACACTCAGTACATGTTAAATGGCCTACTTTGGCTATCCTGCTGATGTCATCGAGTGTGGTATACACCTTTGGGGAAGGAGTACTTCAGTAACCTCCATGGCACATACTATAACTGTGTAGTGCTGTAGTGTAATAAACTAGTTAGGTAGGGATTCTATTCCCAGACATGACAGGTGTGTGTGTGTGTGTGTGTGTGTGTGTGTGTGTGTGTGTGTGTGTGTGTGTGTGTGTGTGTGTGTAACTCATATCCTGTGTGGGTGTGGGTGTGAGTGTGTGACTCCTTGGTCCAATGTGGGGCAGGTTTTGCAAATTTCTTATATGGTGGCCCTAGTATATATCACAATGTTCACTGTACAGGGATAACAGATGTGAAATAGCTGAGAGGCTGGGGTGCAAATCCATACCCATACATGTGACATTAAGGCCAGACAATCACAGTTAGCAACCCCAGTATTACCCAGAGCACACTCTTAACCCATGTCTCATACACACACACACACACACACACACACACACACACACACACACACACACACACACACACACACACACGCCGAAGCAACAGCCAATATGTATGCAGTACACTGCATATTGGCGACCAATAGTAACTATGGAGTGATTGCAGTGGCCTACAGAGGGCATGGCACCCTGTCCATCTGTCCAATAGGCACATATATGCAGACAGTACACCTTCCCCATGTTCCCCACTGGACACCTGCAACATCTGTGGTGCCATCACATGTGACCCACAAAGGACATACCATGCCTGAAAACATGCCATGTATGAACAGATGCCACTGAAATCAGGGAATGCTGTTAGCATGCTATCAATGTAGGCACAGGGTTAACCTGATGTCCATTACCAGTTCCTGCCACAGATGGCCAAGACTGGAATATCTGATGATAATCTGTGTACACAACATGGTCCCGAGACCCTAGGTACAGTTCCACATGTCACTGTACATGCATGTGGGAGGTGTGCACATCCCAGACACCGTCCATTTCATGGACTAAGGAACACATACATGGCAAGCGATGCACAGCATTGGCCACACACAATAGTCACCCAGGTGACTGGATGGTGGATACAATACCCACCTGTGTGGGCAAATGCAGAAACCACAGCCCTGAGCCACAATGCAGACCATTGTCATCTGGCCTGATGCCAAGGTATACCCATCAAATAGCCTTGTATACAGTCGAACAACACATACCCATGTAGAAATGCACCCATGCATGTCAGTACTGGCACCCTGTGTGTTTGCGTGTGTGGTATATGATACGTATGATCACATCCACACTCACTACAACCCCCAGTGGCATACTGAAGCATGCTGTCTGATGTCAGACACCTCCCCATACCTTTTGCCCATATAACCTCCGTATGACCCGTGTGGTGCATGTGATACCTGCACAGTAATGTGTTGTGGCAATCTCACTAGTGATGAGCTGTATCCCTGGCCCTGCCAAGTGTGTCAATGTGTGTGTGTCCCTGTGAGAGTGTGGCTGTGTTGACTCTGGCACCTGTTCATGCAGACAGGCACATGTAGTTCATCTACCGTATGGCTACCATATCCCTGTTGCAGATGTCACTCACCATCACATATATGTTCTGTGGACTCCACAACAGGTAACCCATGTGGTACATCACATAACTGCATTGGACTGTGATAGCACTACATAGTCATCAGGGGTTTGATACCCTGTGCTGGTAGGTGTGTGACACAAACATGCTTAGGTTTTACTTTCCCACCCCTCCCTGACTTGTCTTTGACTCTGCCTCTCTCACTCTTTCACTGGTGGATGTGGAGACCTACACCTGCTTTGCTTAGGCAGCAGCATGTGCATTTTAAGTGATTCTCATGATCAGCTGATAGCCTCTGCACTAATTGCAGCCCTCCTCTAGCTAATTGCATGTGGAACAGCTGTGGTAACATTCCCATAGCCAATTGCATGGAAACACACTCCAGTATCTAGGAACATCATGTTGGTGTTGGGCCTTTCCATTCACTGTGAGCAGGAACTTAATCTGTTGTTTGGCAAACAGCATCTCAGATGGATTGGGGATTTACCTCTGACAACATATGCTGTGGAAACAGGCCAACACGCAGGAGGGGGATGTGCCTGACCTGACTACAGAGTGTAAATGCTGCTATACTGCATTCAGAGTAATGTTGGTTTAACAGGGTGTGTGCAGATATGGCTGTCCTACATGTATTAATACCTGTCATGTCAGTTCTATTTTATGAGGACTTCCCATCTGAAGGGTTATCTGCAGACTGGGCAGTGTGTGGTGTCTTTGGTTTCATGTGTTACCCACAGAGCATGTATCTGTAACTGCAGAAGGTAGTGTAAGGATCGCAGTCTGTAGATGTTGAAAGCCGGGACAGTTACTGACTTCATATCCCTCATAGGACATATATTGCGACAAGCCCTGTTACAACAGTAAATGTAAGATGTTATCACAGAAACATGTCAATATTGGCCCTGTGTATGTGCTTCCAGCCACAACTCTTTCAACCTTTGTACATATGTTATGCATTAAGAGGTGCATATGTGCTGTACACCATAATTAGTGTCATCATATCTGGTAACAAGCCAGTGAGATATCAGACTGCTACACATGTTATGTACAGTAGGAGTTATATTTGATGACATAACCTGGACATTCTGTGGTTATTTGTACAGTACTGAGGTCTGTGTACTTATTGTGAATGTCGACAGTGTGCATATTGTCAATATGTACCTTGTCCTGTGTACAATTTGTGGTAGATGTCATTGTTCTATGTCCCGTCCTATCTGATGTTACATGCTGCTCCACTTTATGTTACCATATTGGCTTACATGTTTGTAGGGCCATACACACACATGTCCCACACCACAGACAGGCATCAGGCCACACTGTTTAGTGGCCCAGTGTATGTAGGGTTAGTGTGTGAGTGGCACATATGAGGACGGTGTTGAACAGATACTCCATATACTTTAATATTATGCTAGCTTACCATATGTGGCTGTGGCTGTGTTCACATTGGTTGTGGTTATGCACTTCCACACAGGTGTATCTTACCCTGTGCTGTGACATGCCTGTAGAGCTTGCTATATATATAGGTACATGTGCATTCCCCCATAGGAGATGTAGGCCAGTGTTGAGCCAGTCTGCCTGTAGCCTGCACAGTGCTTTGTTACATGCCTAGCAGCTTAGTGTACTTACCCAGTGAGATGTCATGTGCAGATACTTGCCAGATGTACTGCTGCTGGGCCTCCCTTAACACTCATGTATGTCAGATGGAGCAATGGAATGATGTACAGATGTATGTCAATATCTAGTGGGTAGTATGTGGCCATGGCACCTCTGTACCAGCAGTTATTATGTGTCAGGACAGACAGGGGTGTGTGAATGCATAACCTATGGGGACGAATGTATACCAGTCATTATGTGTTATACCCATCTACATGGCTGTTAACATCCATATTGTCAGGCTTGGTCCACATGATCTGCACTAAGGGGTTCTGTGTATACCTCTGGACTGTACAGAGTGTGTCAGAATGGCCACATCTATTGGACAATATCTCTGCTGCAGTCCACAGGAGCATTACGTGCTTACAGCGGTACTGTACTATGATGTCCTTAGGGTGTCTGTCAGTAGCCAATGGCGCACATGTGAAAAGCAGATGTGACCTCCCACACACACCATGTCTGTGAAGATAATCCCTATTACAGTAGCAATGATCTACTAATATACCTGCTATACATGCCAACATCCTCTTGCACTATGGAGTATGGGCTGAGGTAGGGCTACACCCCATGTTCAGGACATATGGTGAATATATATGTACATATGATTATCCAGATATGTATATAGATAATTGCACATGTACATATCAGCATATATAGATGGGTGTGTATATGTACATAGATATGCATATACACACCCCGTTATATACGTATATAGAGCATTATATATCGACACATATGCAGATACTGATACATATGCACATATATGTATACTACATTGCTATTCCTGCCAACAGTCCATTGCTGTTGTATCTACCACACATACGGTGGGGCTGGGGCCATATATGTGTGGGCTTCACCTACGCAATACATGTGTGCCCATATGCACAAAGAGGCCGGTGTATGTAACAGTGGTATATGGCCCTGTATTATTGAGTCTAGGGGTGGATGCACCATACATAACCTAGGCTGTTACAAAATGTTGGGGTATCATGGGTGAGCTGCCATAAGGTATCTGGATTTACAGTACCAAACATTTTACCTATCTTGAGATTACTTACATAAAGTGGGTTACTGCAGGCCTACTGCATCCTGTCATACAGACTGTTCTGTTTGTCAGTGTGCCTGTGATGGTGTCAGTTATGCCATGTTATGTATCAGTTACATCCCATTTGGCCAACTGAAGTGTGTACCTAGTGATTGTGCACAGAGTGTAGATAGGGGCTGCTGGACTATACACCTGCATCACTTACTGCTGATTGTCCTGTGGCCCAGTCTGGCATTACTATTGTACGATTTGAAGGGCTTGGCCTGGACAGCAATAGTTGTGGACCTTTCCAGACTACTGTGTTAGTATAACTGTTTCACAGCTGCATTACTCTGTTTATATGGATGTCACTGTCTGAACAGCTATATGACATGGCTTATACATCTGTAATAGTACACAAATAAAGGTATTCCATTTCTGCAAACCTGTGTGTGGTGTTTTATCCTATGACCTCTCTGTGGGTATATGTTGCAGGCAACATATGTCATTTATGCAAAAACAAATTCCACAAACTGGATAAATGCCCGGTTTACACCTCAGAGCAGAATTAAAATAAAAATAAAGCAACGAACTGACCACGGCTTGGTGAATTCAAACAGATTTAATAAAAAACATAAGAGTAAGCGCTTTCATGATTTACAACTAATCGCTTATTCAGATTCCATTCATACAAATAAAATAACTAAATTTAAATTAATACTGACCAATCAAATACCACATCCTATATGACATCATTAATTAATAATTAAAAATTCTAAGCTTTAAAGCAGTATACAAAAAATAGTAATAAAAATGTGTCATATAATTAAACCAATAAATTCAATGTTTCAGAGACCTAGCTTTCAGGAAGGGTTTCAGTGAAACTATACCATTTAGCCCTGGTGGTTTATCTGCCTGTAGTTGTAGTATCCATTTCTGCTCTATTTCTTTTACTCTGTTGTTTATATCACCCCCCTCTAATGTTTTGTTCAATAATATCTAGCACCATAAAATTAAATATATGTTGCGTGTCCTCAGTTAACACGTTTCGCTAGAGCATTAGTATCCTTCTTGTTAGTTATATCTCTAAGATGTTCTAATACACGTTCTTTGAGGCTTCTATTGGTTTTCCCTATGTAAAAAACAAAACATTTAGTACAAAAACTGAAGTAAACTAAGTGCTGTGTTTTACAGTCTGCATAGAAATGAATTTCTATATCAAAATTCAAAGTGGGGTGTGAAAAGGTAGGTTTACTATACAGATAGCTACATGCCATGCAATTCCTGCATGGAAATGTGCCAATTCTTTGAGATTTTATTAAGCATCTGTTGTTCCTTGTTTTATAACAAAGTTGTCTTTTAAGAGATTTCTTGTTACTAAAACAAAAATGTGGTCTATCTTCAGTAACCCCATCCAGTTCATTGATTGACCTTAGGATGTTCCAGTTTTTTTTCAAAAATTGAGCAAAATCTCCAGATGTTACTAGAATAGGTCACTGGAAACCTAATCATATTAAAATCATTCTTATATGTGTTATTTTCTATACTAATAGTGCCAGAGAAATAGGGTTTGGCTTTGTCTTTCATTTCCTGGGACACATACCTAATACTGTTCCTAATATCTTTATCACTGTAACCTCTTTCTTTGAACTCTTCTTTTAATGTTAATATTGCTGTATCTAGGCCTTCAGCTGCATTGTGTAGATGGCTAGCTCTCATAAATTGTTCCTTAATGACATTTTTGCTTACATGTCCTGGGTGCATACTTGTCTTGTGTATGATGCTGTTTCTGCGACTAGGTTTTCTATATACAGAAGTGGTAATGTGTTTATTACTTGGTTTACATAGCTTAACATCCAAAAAATCAATGGTCTCATAGGAATATTCATACATAAATCTTAGAAAATCGGTGGTACTATGTAGATGTTCAATCACTTGTTCCAAATCTTCAAAAGTACCCCCACACAACAAAAAATGCATCATCTACAAAACATGTATACCATAGAATCTTACTTTGGTATTCATTACCTTGCAATAGATGACTCATTTCCCATGCCACTAGTACTAGGTTGGCAAAGCTATTTGCACAGGCTGTGCCCATAGCCACGCCAACTCTTTATAGATAGAAGTTCTCATTGAAAACAAAAACATTGTTTTCAAGTATAATTTCAAGGAGATCACAAATCAAATTAATTTTGGCAGTACTGTATGTCTTTTTATCATTTAGTAGTTCGTGTATCTTTTCGATGCCCCAATTATTGGGTATCACCGTGAACAATGATGTAACGTCCATGGTGACAAACATATAATTTCTATCTAAATGCAAAATTTTATTATACAATAAATTCAAAAATGCCATGGTGTCCCTAAGACAAGTCTCACATTACTCTAAAACTGGATGTAAGCATTTCTCAACATAGATCAATACATCTTCCATAGCCCACCCTTTACTTGAGACTATAGGTCTCATAGGTGGACAAGTCATGTTTTTATGGACTTTAGGAAGTCCATAAATCATTGGTGTGAGTGGATTTTCTATTTTAAAGTAATAAAACAATTCTTCAGTGATCTGCCTTGTTGCCAGTAAGTCAAAAATAAACACTGAAACCCTATCCACAATCGCGCTAACTTGTCTACCAGTAATCGGTGAATATGTATCACTATCATTCAATAACAGCATCATCTTTTGAATGTAAAATGATTTATCCATCATGACTACCCCACCGCCTTTGTCTGCTGGTCTAATTTCAATACAAGATAGTGTTCTCAGCTGTTTCAGAGCCTCGGTTTCCATTGCACTCATATTATGGAACATCACTGGACTATCTCGTGCAAACTCTTCTTTGATTTCTTTTTCACATACTGTAACAAAAGTTTCTATAATGGGGTGTGGTTTTGGCATAAAAATGCTAGGTTGTTTAAAGATATTAACATTTCCCATCCCAGTATCTTTAAATATTGTTTTCAAAGTCAAAGTGCGTGAGAACAGTTTCAG